>NW_028288873.1:0-206502 GCF_059628265.1 Tinamus guttatus | reverse complement strand
CGGGGTCCCTGCCTGGGCTGGCGCCTGCGTGCGCAGGACACGACGGCCCCGCGCGGGTCACTCACTTCATTCGGAAGTCGTCGGCGGTCATCTTGCTGTTGTCGATGTCCAGCAGCATCTTGTTGTTGTCCACAGTGGCAGAAATGATCTGCAAGAGAGCGGAGGTGGGAGGGATCCCGCGGGCGCCCGAGGCGCCGAAGGAGGCGGAGAGGAGCCGCGAGGCGCTGGCCGGGCCCTGCGGCTGCTGGAGGCGCTGCCGGAGGAGGCAGGGCCTGGCAAGGAGCGCGGGCGCCGAGGGCTCTCCTACCTGGTTCTGGAGCTGCTCGATGGTCTGGTAGTAGGAGCTGTAGTCCTTGGAGGCGCCGGGCGCCTGTTTGCGGTACCACTCGCGGATGTGCTGCTCCAGCTGGGCGTTCTCGTCCTCCAGCCGGCGCACCTTGTCCAGGTAGGTCGCGAGGCGCTCGTTGAGGTTCTGCATGGTGACCTTCTCGTTGCCGCTGAGGAGGCCGTCCCCGCCGGACACGAAGCCGCCCGCGAAGCCGCCCGTGAAGCCGCCCGCGAGGCCGCCCGCGAAGCCGCCCGCGTACAGGGGCGCTCCGTAGCTCATGCCGCAGGCGGCCCCGCCGTAGCTGCCGGCGCCCATGACGGAGGCGGCGTAGCGGCGCGAGGACGCGGAGGAGCCCCTGCCGCTGCCCCCGGCGCAGAGCCCTCCGCCGCTGCGGTACGAAGCGCTCGACGTCCTCTTGATGCTGCAGCTCATGGTGACGCTGGAAGGTGCCGGGGCCCGAGGCGAAGCTGCTGCAGCGCTGGGTGCAGGAGAGGCGAGTGCGGCCCGTGTCTTTGCAGCTCCTCTTTATACCCTGCTGCTGGGTGTCACCCGAAGGCCCTGCAGCTTCCCATGAGCTTTGCCAGCCTTCCCGCTCATGCCAGAAGTGATGTGCTAAGGGAAATTTCTTTTGGGATTGGGGAGCTGCCTGCCCATGGCTATTGTGTTTGCATGCTGATTCACCCAAAGCACGCACTCTAATTTCGGGTGGGTGGCTGTGTGTTAGATTTTGTTTTAGATAGTTGCTGGCTACTCAGCCAGTGAGAGTCATTTTAATGCTTTATCTTTGATCTTTGTAGTCCTTTTTTGTCCTGAGAAGAGGTGATTAAAGCACCACCTAGTTCCTCTTGCTGCCTTAGTTTCAGAGCTGGAGAAATACGAACTCGGGCACCCCAGGTGCGAAGGGCTCGTCCTGCCTCAGAGCTGCCTCCGTGTCGTGTTGGAAACCTGCTCTGTGAAGGGTTGAGGCCCTAGGGGAGTGGGAAGGGCCGTGGTGGGAAGTGTCTGTTGTGGAGCTTAATGGTAAATCCTGACAGGGTGGTCTCTGGGCAAGCAGTGCTACATCTACAAACATTTCTGGTAGTGTTATCTTTAGGGAGCAGCCGTACGTCTTGTACAAGGATATATGGGTATGGGGAGATGTCATTGTTTATAGTCGTGGTGATTTGGGGAATCTTCTGTAGAATTCCAGTCAGTGCAGGAGTATTTACTTTTAAAAATATTACTTATTTTTTATACCCACTAAAATGAATATGTGGAGTCCGGAGGGCAACCCTTCCTGTGCCTTGTGAGAGGAGAGGGAAAGGATTTAGCATTTTAACTTAGCAAGGCCAAGTGTCACCCGGCCTCACCCTGCTCTCCCTGTGCCAGGAGGCCCCGGGCTGTGCCAGGGACAGCGCTGGTGTCTGCAGAGCAGGGCCGAGAGCTGGCGCCGTCCATGGGAGCCCACGGGATCTGGAGGAGGCTCCCGTGGGGCCTGCAGAGCAGTGCCAGGAGGACAGCGCTGGGGCTGGGATTTGGGCCCCGACGGCAGCGACTCCGCCGTGATGGCCCTTCAGGTCCTGTCCCCCTGTGTGTGGCCTCCCCAGCGCTGCAGCGGCTCCGTGCGCGATTGCGGCGCTCCTGGAAGGGGCACGATGTGATGAAGCTCTGCTGGGAAGTGTCATTTTGCCTTTAGATGACCAAGGAAGGCATTAGCTCTAAGTGTAGAAGACGCATGACACCTTCATGTGAGAGTAACGCTTTGATGGGAATTCACCTCTTTGGAAGTTAAAAATTCCCATTTCATTTATTTGTCAGATATTTTATTTTATGATTTTACTCACACATGACTTGTAGCTGTGGATGGAGCAATATTTTCACTGTAGCCGCACAATAATGAGCCCCAGAAAGTCACTATTGTGTGTTATAATTGTCTGAGGAATCATGGAAAGCCATTTACCCAGTTTCTAGATCCCCCTACACATATGTTCAGGTACACAGATCATAAATTAGTGGTTTGATCTTCATAATGATGATTGTTCCTTTATTAGTGGCACTCCAATTACCTGCTCGGCAGAAGCAGCTTTGCATATTTTATTGCAACTGAGTCATTATTATTAAAAAATGAAAATTATTTTCTCACAGGGTGTGATTCCTTAGTCATATTTTCCTCATTAGATTGCTGAAATGCTCTTTTATTCTTCCTTATGAGGTGTTTATTGCTGCTTGGCATTAGCGCCGGAGGTGTTGAGTTTATACGTCCTTTCTGGATGTTTTGCATCACAGCGCCTGGCCTGGCAATTCCACATTTTCGCAGTGATGTAATTCCATGCTATCAGCAGATCTCTTTCCTTGGTCGCTCTGTCTGTGTCTCTCCCATTTTTGTTTTTAGCAGCTGATTTAACTCTCCTTCTGCCGTGTAAGTCCTGGGCGTTTCCGTGTCTCCTGGAGGTCCTTGGGGCGCTGTCCTGTGGACACAGGGCCTTGGCCGGAGGTGACTGTTTGGAGTCTGTGGTGGCACCGGGTCCCTCCAGGTGCCATTGGCTTCCCTGATCCCTGCAGTGTCGGAAGAAGTCGGAGCATTTGCTGCTGTGGAGGGTTATGCAGCTGCTGAGCTGCTGGAGGGAGCACTGGTGTGAAATGGTACCTTCCCTCGGAAGACTTCTCGCTGAAGAGCGCACTCCATGAACATAAATCAGGCAGGTTTCTTTGAAGCAGCAGCCACATGAAGCCTTTCCAAGCACTGTTTAATCTCTGGAATTGGGTGCCGAGCCACAAACAGGCGCTCTGAAGTGGCACAAAGCTCCCAAGTGGGTGGTTTACGCAGCGCCGAGGCCATCGCTGCTGCGTGTGTGTCTTTAGTGAGCCAGGAGGGAGAGGGGACTACGGCAATATTGAGTGGCAGGGAGTTGTTCTCCAGCAGGTGAAGCAACCTTGCTGTGGGTAAGAAGAGAACTGCTCCCATGAGCTTCATCGGGAGCTTCATCTGCCCTTTCCTCAACCTCCAGCGCCACCACTGAGTGTCACCCAGCTGCGAATCTCTTATTTTATCCCCAGGTGAATCGATTTCGTAACACCATTTGTGTTCTTATTTTTCTCCTAGGTGATTCACTGAGATGGAATCTTAGACCTTGCTCATGTGTAGACATAGAGAACACCCTGGGAAAGCTGAATGGTTTTAGTTCCCCAGCCTATCTCAATTGTCAGTAAGTCAAATGGCTTTGCACAGTAAACCCCAGGAAAGAAACGGTTTTGATCTGGAGCACTTGCAGCATCCAGAGGCTCAATGTTTATTACTCCTCTCTTGAAGCAGCCTTTCTGGCTGCTCCTGTAATTCCCATCTCCTGAAAATGTCATAAATGTGCCCTGAGTTTCAGAATACTTCTAATTCCGGTGATCTTTCCTGCCTTTTAGAATAAAGCAATGTTTTGTGAGTAATCCCCAAGGTATGTGAATGTCTTCCAAGACAGTGCTCCTCTCCCTGTCACACTTGTCTCCCTTCAAGAGTCCCGCTTAGGATCAGTGACAGTTCCTCCCTCCGGGGCGTTATTTAGTTTTATTGTCCCTTTTGTTAATGCAGAGTGGGTCTTTCTAAGAGTGTGTCACAAAGTGTGACATGGTGTGTGTTTGATTAGGTGGCCTGATACATGGAAGGTGCTTTAGGTTTGCTGAATGAAATGAATTCTCAGCCATGTTTTCATGTGCATCACAGAAGGAAAGCTTTATTAGAGGCAGTGTCAGCAGCAGCAGATGTCCTTGAACGCAGGCTGAGAGGAGGAGGACGAGCTGGACACGCGTTGCAGAGGGGAAGCCGGTGCGGGCTGGGGACCGGGACGCCCGCGGAAGGGCTCCGGCTGCAGCAGCTCCGCTCCATGGGGCAGGCCGGGAGTCCCGGCGGGAGCGCGGCCGGCAGCATCCCGCTGCCGCTCTAACACACCCTGGCTTGGCCTGTGTGCAGACAGAGCAAACCGTCCCCTTCGAGCCTCCTGCTGCGCTCAGGAGAGCAGCGGCAGAAGCTCAGATGCCATCGAGCCTAGAAACGCTCAGGGCTGCATTTTGGTACCCCAGGGTGAAAGAACATACGCAGTCCTGTAAAGCTTCTGACTTGCAGTCTACTTTTTGACCGAGGGCAGAAAGAGGCTTTTGTATTTTAGCCCTCAACTCCTCCAGGAGGGGATCAGTGAGGTTCGTTCATTCCTGGGCTGCTTGACCTGGGCATCTTCCCCAGCCCCAAATACAAAACTTCTTTTTGAGCATGTATGTGGCAGGCATTACAGCAGGGATAACCCACTACTGGGCATCAAGATTAAAGAATGACATCTTACCGGTCATGTCACCGCACTGGGAGTAGGAAGCGGAATAGGAATGGGAGGATTTTCCACCTCCTTGGAGAGCTCCTTGGGAGGCCCTGTGAAAGAAGAGGAGTTAGTTCACAGCAACACAACACCTGTAAAGTGGGTACTCCATGAATGGAGGTACTGATGGCTCTGCAGATAGAGGAAGGCTGTAGCAACAAGGGAGCATTGGAGGATTTCTCCTCGTTGCCCTGCTCCAATAGGGAATACGTACGTGATGTCCTGCTGTCCCTCGTGCAGCAGGGCCCGGTACTGAGCGATCTCCTGCTCCAGGCGGGTCTTGATGCCCAGCAGCATCTTGTACTCTTGGTTCTGAGTCTCCATCTCGCAGCGGAGACTGGCCAGCTCCTCCTCGACAGAGTTAATCTGCCCTTGGAGCTGCTGCAGCAGGCAGCCGTAGCGAGCGTCGGTTTCTGCCAAGGAGTTTTCCAGGGAGCTTTTCTGCAAGGGCAAGGCCGGAGCTGAGGAGCGGGGCGGGAGCGGGTGCGTTTGGAGGAGCAGAGGCCCCGCGCGGCTGCGCGCGTACCGTGCTGAGCTGCGCCTGCAGCTCGATCTCCAGGTTCTGCATCTCGCGCCTCAGCTCGGTGAGCTGGTGGCTGCTGGTCTGGATGTCCTGCGTGCTGGACGTGACCTGCCGGTTGACTTCTTCGATCTGCCAGGGTGCAAAGGCAAAGAGACCTTGGGAGTGAGGAGACCGTGACGGGGAGCAGGGTCTGGCCGAGAGGAGAGCCAAGAGAGGCCTCCCCTTGCAGTTGGACCCACCTTGACCTCGTACCACTGCTCAACCTCTCGGCGGTTCTTGTCGATGATCTCCTCGTATTCGTTTCTCAGGTCATTGAGGATCTTGGTCAGGTCTGGTCCCGGAGCGGCGTTGACCTCCACGCTCACGTCACCCCCGGTTTGGGACTGCAGCAGCCTCATCTCCTGCAGAGAGTGGCAAGAGAGCGGCCCAGAGAACAGGTCACCTCTTCATTCATTCATTGACGGGCCACAAGTGGCATCGGGTGGGAACGTCACCGCTGGGGACCCCGGAGGATGAGGAGAGCATTTGTGGAAGACCCCGATCATCCAGCATCGTCTCTTACCTCCTCGTGGTTCTTCTTCAGGGCGATGAGCTCATCCTTGAGGGACTCCAGCTCTGTTTCCAGAGAAGCCCTCGTGAGAGTGAGGTCATCGAGGAGATTCCTCAAGCCGTTAATATCGGCCTCCACAGTTTGTCGGATGACCAGTTCATTCTCGTACCTGTAGCGTGCGCAGGGGAGGCAGGGGTGGGGAGCTGGGGTGAGAAGAGCTGTCCTGGCCCTGCCCCTTCCTCCTGCTTTGGCAGCAGAAGGACACGGGGTTGGGGTCCCTGCCTGGGCTGGCGCCTGCGTGCGCAGGACACGACGGCCCGCGCGGGTCACTCACTTCATTCGGAAGTCGTCGGCGGTCATCTTGCTGTTGTCGATGTCCAGCAGCATCTTGTTGTTGTCCACAGTGGCAGAAATGATCTGCAAGAGAGCGGAGGTGGGAGGGATCCCGCGGGCGCCCGAGGCGCCGAAGGAGGCGGAGAGGAGCCGCGGAGGCGCTGGCCGGGCTCTGCGGCTGCTGGAGGCGCTGCCGGAGGAGGCAGGGCCTGGCAAGGAGCGCGGGCGCCGAGGGCTCTCCTACCTGGTTCTGGAGCTGCTCGATGGTCTGGTAGTAGGAGCTGTAGTCCTTGGAGGCGCCGGGCGCCTGTTTGCGGTACCACTCGCGGATGTGCTGCTCCAGCTGGGCGTTCTCGTCCTCCAGCCGGCGCACCTTGTCCAGGTAGGTCGCGAGGCGCTCGTTGAGGTTCTGCATGGTGACCTTCTCGTTGCCGCTGAGGAGGCCGTCCCCGCCGGACACGAAGCCGCCCGCGAAGCCGCCCGTGAAGCCGCCCGCGAGGCCGCCCGCGAAGCCGCCCGCGTACAGGGGCGCTCCGTAGCTCATGCCGCAGGCGGCCCCGCCGTAGCTGCCGGCGCCCATGACGGAGGCGGCGTAGCGGCGCGAGGACGCGGAGGAGCCCCTGCCGCTGCCCCCGGCGCAGAGCCCTCCGCCGCTGCGGTACGAAGCGCTCGACGTCCTCTTGATGCTGCAGCTCATGGTGACGCTGGAAGGTGCCGGGGCCCGAGGCGAAGCTGCTGCAGCGCTGGGTGCAGGAGAGGCGAGTGCGGCCCGTGTCTTTGCAGCTCCTCTTTATACCCTGCTGCTGGGTGTCACCCGAAGGCCCTGCAGCTTCCCATGAGCTTTGCCAGCCTTCCCGCTCATGCCAGAAGGGACGTGCTTGGGAAATTTTATCTTGGGTAAGCAATACCCATTACCATTCTCTGCAGGTATGTCTGTGCTGATTCACCCAAAGCACACAATATAATTTCGGGTGGGTGGCTCTTTGTTAGATATTTTGTTGGATAATACCATATCTCACAGCTTCTCCTATCCAGGCAATTTATCTCCAGTAAAAGGAGTTGGAGTTCTGCCTAGGTCATTTGTCTCCTTCCACCTTAATTTGGAAGAATTCTATATTTCTCTTTTTTTGTCTTTAATTTGTTATAATGGACAATAGTTTTTAAGTCCAGCAGCATCCAGCTGGCTTTTTAAATTTACATGAGATATTTGGAATTCCACTTTCAGTTGCTGAAATATCCTGCTCATCCTAAAGGTGCCTTCCCATCTCTGTTATGGAAGAGCAGTTCACCCCGTTGTCCTTATTCCATTATCACATCCTCAACTAGGGTCAGCTCCTGATTGTAGGTGTTTTTTTCTGAAAGTGAAGGCTTGAGGTTTTAATCATTTCTCTTGTTGGATAAAAGTGTGGTTAGCCACAGAAGCACTTTGCAAGGGAAAGTACAGTAATTTTTTTCCCAGAAAATCCCAGCAAAATTAATTTTATTTTACGCATCTTAAAATATTTTGGAGGAAAAGCTAGAGGAAACATTTAGTATTTCAGAATTTAATATTTCAGATTTCCTAGTAATAATAGCCATTGTCAGAGTAGGGTGTTGAATGACGTAATGCCGTTTAAAAAAAAAGTCAGTTTGATTGAAAGATATAGTACCAAAGATTAGATCTGAAAAAACATAATCATTAACTGAGTTCATTAGAGGGAATTGTGATGAGAGTTTCCTATCAGCGAGAGAACATCTGACACAAAACAGGCCATAGACACAGCTGTGGTTTTTTCCACTGCCTCTGCAGGTTGGGCTGTTCGGGGAGAAGCGTTTCCCGTCTGTGCTCAGCCCTCGGTGAACCCGACAGGAGCCTGGAGCAGCAGCTCCTGCTCCGCTCCCAGCTCCGCACCGATCCCGGCGCCGCCGCCGCCTCTGCGGGAGTCCCGGCCTGTGCGAAGGAAGCGCAAGGAGCTGGAGGAACCTCCTGTGGGTCACCTGCGCCAGCGCGCACGGAGGGGACATGGATTCAACCTGCAAGTACAGAAGGAAGAGATTCTGTCTTGCAGATGGAGAAATAATCTCCGGGAATGTGGCAGAAGAGTGAGAAGGGATCGGTGGCTGGCACGTGGCAGGGAGCATCAGAGGAGGGAGGAGAGAGGCTGGAATGAGGGAGCAGAGGGCCTGCGTGTGCCGCGTGCTTGGGAAGGAGCTCGGGCTGCAGGCCTGGACCACAGGGTCTTTTGGTTGTTTCAGGTTTGTTTATTTGTCTGTTTTTTTTCTTCTCTTTTTCATGCAATTCCCATAGACTCAGTCTTGTCAGGAAGATTTCGTGGAGCTGGAAGCACCCTTCCAGGCTGTTGCCATGAGAATATTTGCTGCGTTCTGTAGAGGTACCTCAGTATTTGGGGGGTTAATATGCAGAAATAAAAGCTGCACACACTGAATCCCAGAGCTGGAGCTGGGCTGCCTGAAGATCCATCTGTGTCGCTCTTGCCAATGGTTTCCAAGGAACGTAGACGAGCTCTGACTCCAGCAGGAAAGGGACTTTGGGGTGCAGGAAATAGTCCCTAAAAGAGACACAAAACTGTGAACTTAAAGCAGAATTGAAACATGGAAAATATCTACAAAATTCTGAGTTATTTTTGCCTTCTTTTATCAGCTAGCTTTAATTAGAAGCACCTTCCTCATGTCATGCATGATTTTGTAGTTGATTCTTGGTTCTTTATATGCTTGCAATTCTATCTATTATTAAACAGTAAACTCTGCTGATCAGAACGTGTTGAGTCACCCATATAAAGGAATTAAAGCTCTTTCCTCACTGGGTGCAAGTCCTTAGTCACACTTTCTTCATTAGGTTTATGAAACTCATCCTTATTGTTCTGTATGGGAAGGCTATTGCTCATTGCTTCAGTGTGTTACTGGTAATTTCGAATTTTGATGTCTCACAAAAGCCTAGTGTCTAATCCACAATTCTGAAAATTTGTGAGTAATCCAATTTCTAAACACTCGCTGCCTATTTCTTTTGCTGCAGTTTAAGTCCGTGCTCATTGCACATGTGGCTTCGGGGGGGACACATCTCCCGCATTTCATAATTCTCCATGCAGGTTCCAGCTGTATCCCGCTTATCCAGACAGTCTCACCCTCCAGTTTCACAAGTTTCTCCTCACATTTGGTCAAGACAAGAAGGTTCTTTAAGGCTTTTAGTGTCCCGACCCATCCCAGGGGCTTCTCCTGAAACTCCTTCATTGCATTTCATCGGGTCTCTTCCGAGGCCCTCTCCGTAGCACCCGGCTTGGCTCCTGAGCCTCATCCTGTGGCACACGGTGCTCAGCGCACACCAGGGAGCAGGGCAAACAGCACCTCTCCAGCACGGGCTGTTCAGCACAGGCAGATGCACCTACAGCCGCCGCACTCCAGCTGTTCCCATTGCTCCGCCTGGTTTCCAGCTACTTGGAAATATTGCATGAGAGTGACGTGTGTTTCTGGAACTGGAATTTGCGTCTCTCCATCCCCACCCTTGTGAGTCGACCTGTTTAGCCTCAATCCCTGGTGCTCCTTCCACGCAGGACGGGGTTTCTCTGACTTTCTCTGCCGCTAGAGGCCACCCCCTGAGCACGCAGGTCTGGATCCAAAGCTGGGCTTGCGACCTGCGCCCTTCCCTTCTGCAGCCCCCGGGTAATTTGGCCCCGTGGCTGCTCCTGGGCACCGCGATGCTCTTTGGAGCTCCTGCCTTGCTGGGTAGGTAGGTGACTCCACCACAGAGCTCCCCTCTGGCCCTGCAGAGCAGACTGCACGGGTACGCGCCGCTGCCGGGGGCCGGGGACATGCCCTGCCTCTGCGGGGACATGTCTTGGCATGGCTTTGTGTTCGCATTTCGAGTGACTACACCACAGAATCGAAAACATTCCTAGGCACAGGTTTCTGGTTGCGTCAGACAGAAACAAAGTTTTATTGGAGACATCTTTGGGATACAGAATACCCATCAAATTGGTAGGATCTGTAAGCAGGAGATTCCGAGCTCAGTGCTGAACCCACGAAGCATTCCAGGCAGAGAAGCGCGTAGCGTGCGGGGCAGAGGGAAGGAGGCCCAGCTGAGTAGCTCTGGTGGGCCTGGTCTGGTTAGATGGCAACTGGGACTCGCAGAAAGGATCAAAAGCTCCTGTTTCTCCTCAGGAACATGGAGACTGCAGGGCAGTTGTGCGGATTTCAGTTTGAAGGGTCTGGTGCCGTAGGATTATCGGTTCTTAGTCAAAAGACTTTCTTCCATATCCTATTTAGAGACAAACAATCCATTAATTTCACCAGTTTGGCACTAATCTCTGAGGCACCAGGTAAAACAGGATCCTGACCGTTTGATAGGTGATCACCAGCTATTCCTAAAGCATAAAGGAAAACTACTGTATAGAAATGGTATTTTTAGTTGTGTTCTACAAAGAATTAGATGAAGAAAACCAGCTAGGGCTTTAGCTGCATGATACACTGATGTCCTCCATGGATCTTAAGAGGAGTTGGTCCTTTGTACACAATTATGGATGATTTTGTGATACAAACGAATTCACCACCAACAGGAAATGGTCGTTTATTCCCTGGACTGTTCTCAGATCAGTGAGTTAAGGTGGGATATAAATCAGTACGGTTGTGATGGACAGAATATTGTGTCCTGGTAACAGTTCTCACCTTGGTTTCCACCACCGCATGACTGGGAAGATGAAGAGTAGGAGTGGGAACTGCTGACGCCTCCGGAGATTCTTCCTCCGCCGCCTCCTCCGCCAATGCTGCCGCTTCCCCCTCCTCCTCCTCCTCCAATGATGCCGCAGGATCCTCCCCCACTGCCTCCTCCTATTCCTCCTCCGCTGCTTCCTCCTCCCATTCCACCGCTGGAAGAACCGCTGCCTCCTCCAAATCCACCGCTGCCTCCTCCAAATCCACCGCTGCCTCCTCTCCCTCCTCCAGAATAGCCGCCACCTCCTATTCTGCCTCCTCCCGTTCCTCCTCCTATTCCTCCTCCTGGGATGCTGCAAAGAAAGAAGGAGGGAGAGAAAAAAAACAGTCAGTCGGGTGCGTTTTTCATCTCAGAAGGAGACTTCTCTCCCGATATCCTGCACTTCTGCGCTGGGAATTAGCCCAGAGCAGCTATACAGCAGGTACTGTGCCAAAGATCAGGCACCCTCTTACTATCAGTTTGAACGTGCCCTGGAACCTCGAACGCTTTTGTGAAGGTTAGGAAAGACATGGTCATTTTTCTGCCCCCGGCCCTTTCCGAGGCTCTGTCTGGGCTCAGAAGGGAGGCAGGGTTGTGTGTGGGCTTCCTCAGCCGCCCCAAAGGGCTGGCTCAGACCCTCGTGTTAATTTTCCCTCGCGTGATCTCTATTCTGAACAGCTTCTCAAGAAATTGCCAGTACCTCAGGCCTCAGAGGGGTGGATCAAGGTAGCCAAATTAGCCCGATTTCAACACAAAAGCTGTTTTGCAAATCTAAACTGTTTGCTGATTTACTTTCTTTGTGACTCATCCGGCATCCCCGGCTTTACCTACTGCTCTCTGCTCTTGGCAGGTTACGTACACAAGGTCATGCTGCCCTTCCTCGAGCAGGGCCCGGTACTGCGCGATCTCCTGCTCCAGGCGGGTCTTGATGCCCAGCAGCATCTTGTACTCCTCGTTCTGGCTCTCCATCTCGCAGCGGATGCTGGCCAGCTCCTCCTCCAAGGGGCCGATCATGGCCTGGATCTGCTGCAGCTGCAGGTTGTAGCGGCGCTCGGTGTCCTCCAGGTTGGACTGCAGAGAGTCCACCTGAGAACGGCAAACAAAATGGGCTGGTTAGGGCAATGTGCCGAGTTTGATTCATCTGGGGGAAAAATCAGAGGTTTTTCTCACGCACAGAAAAAGAGAAGAGCTTCTTTGGGACCGCGGGTAACCAGCCCCCTTCTCCCTACGGATGGGGCGATTGCAGAAGCGGCCCCGTGTCCGTGCGTGGGTCGTCGGCCTGTGTGGCCCTGCTTACCATGCTGAGCTGCGACTGCAGCTCGATCTCCAGGCTCTGGTATTCCCGGCGCAGCTCAGAGACCTGCTGGTTGCTTGACTGAATCTCCTGGCCACTTGAGTGGACTTGTTGATTAACTTCTTCGATCTGAAAAAATGCACATGAAAAATTCATGTATTTGGTTATAAATGAACAGTGTGGGGTTATGACAACAGCTCTGAGAAAGCCATGAATACAGCTGAGAAAGATGTAATGTGGATTGTCCGGGCACTCTTCCCGCATGCCAATCCATTCCAAACCTCTTTGTAATTCACCTTATTACTGACACATGCTTTAACACAGCCTTAATACTCCAGTGCTAATCTGTTACAGTGAGCAACTAGAGCCAAGAGTGTAAAGTTTATGTACCTTAAACACTACATGAAAGGCAGCTTTTCCTGTACAAGGTGTGAACAGGGCAAGTCCTTTGTGAAAGATTTAACAAGTTTTTGGTATTGTACTTTACCTTGGTTTCATACCAACTTTCCACCTCTCTGCGGTTGTTCTCAATAAGACGTTCATATTCAAAGCGCATTTCATTTAATTTTTCCATCAAATTAATGCCAGGAGTAGCATTGACCTCCACATTGACGTCCCCACCAGTTTGTGTTTGCAGTCCTCTCATTTCCTGCAAAAATCAACAAAAAACACAGGTTCTCAAAACATAAAGGCAAGGAGAAACAACCTTGTTTGAAATAAAGGAAAAGAAATGGAAGGTGAATCTTCATGCATTCGTATTGCTCCTCAAAAGAGGCCTTATCTGTTCCTGCCATGGAAGGAAACATTCCCACCATTGCTGAGCTCAGCTTTGCAGTGAGCCAGGCAGCACATGCTCCTTGAGCCTGATTTCTTTGCACTGGGGCCCTAAGTAATTCCATGCCATGTGCTCTTTGTGAAAATCCTTTGGGGTATTTTTCTTCTCAGTGGGAAATACTATCTCAGATAACATAATTTTTTTCTTTTGGCTTCTCCATATGTACTATTCAGTTTTCTTGCCATGACTTCAACAAGAAAATTGTACTTGGTAGTGAGAAATACTCACTTTGCTGCTCTCATTTTGCCTGCTGTTGACCTAGATTCTTTGTTATATCAGTTCCAGGCAGTGAGAGCTATGGAGACGTGCTACATATTTCTGCAAATCAAAGACATATCGTCTCAAGTTGAAAGATCAAAGCCAGCAGCTAAAATATGCCTATTCCTAATGGAAGAAATCTACAGGAAATTCTCTAAGTGCTGACTTTTAGGTAGTTATTATTTTAAGGTGTGGGGGACTTACCTCCTCATGGTTCTTCTTAAGATAGATCAGTTCCTCTTTTAGGGATTCATACTGTGTCTCCAGGTCGGATCTTGCTAGAGTCAGTTGGTCCAAAAGTGGACGTAATCCATTAATATCACTTGCCACACTCTGGTGGAGACTGTACTCAGTTTCATACCTAAATCACAGACAAGAAAGTTAGTCAAACTTCTACCAGATTCTGCTACCTCATGAACAGTTCCAATCAGTACGTCTTTGGCCCCATTGCTCTTTCATGGATTTAATGCTTTTTCCATCTCCAACAGTTTGATTTGATTTTAGTGGAATCTCCCTATGGGATCGATTTGATGAGGATTACATTTATGAAGCCACAAGCAAAGATGGAGAAACTTAGACTGGAGTCTTTTAAATGACACTCTTTAATAATTTGGCCCAAAACAATAATGAGAAACCAACCAAAACTAGTCTTTCTTTTTCCAACAGTTATCTGTACTGTGGTTGGAGTCAAAACACTGTAGTGTCTGGAAAGATTGATTGGGAATATGGATTCATGGGGGTAGGGTGAAGGAGGATGACTTGAGACCCAAGGGAAGACTCACTTCAGTCTGAAGTCATCCACAGTCATCCTGGTGTTGTCAACGTCGAGAAGGATCTTATGAAGGTCCACGCTCGCATTAACAATCTGCAGGGGAGAGGACAGAAGACATTTGATCAGACACCGTTTCAATCTGGCACAGGAAGAGGGAAGAAATGTCCGTGCGGATGTGCACTGCAGTGTGTCCCTGGGGGGATGTGAGGCCTGAGTAGCGCTGCGGAGAGAAAAGAGCGTCTTTCAGCTAAAAGAAAGTGATCTTATATAAAATCAGTCCTGGTTGTGTCTTTGCTGTGAATTTTGGTTTACAAATATCTATTCAAAATATAACACCTTGTTGGAAAAAGTATTTAAACTCCTCATTCTCCCCAGACAGTGGGAACATTATAACCATTGCAGTATTCACCGAAGAGATTTGAGACTCTTCAGACTGTGTTAGACTGGATGCTACGGCCTACAGATTGTCTCATCCTGTATGTTCACCATGAGATGGAATTCATGGATGGCCTTTCTGGCACAACATAAGGAAGGAACAGTCGGATCTCTCACTTGAGCGAGTGAGGAGCAAATAAACCACAAGGCCGTGGGGTTAAGGGAGGCCCTGAGCAGTCCCCGCTGTGGAGGCACGAGGAAGGACCTGCCCATGCAGCCAGATCGGCCCAAAGAGGGATCTTATGCTGGACGAGGCCAGGTGTTTCTCATGCTAATCTGCCCAGATTTAGTCTAATGGCATCATACCTGGTTTTGCAGGTCATCAATTGTTCGGTAATACTGGCTGTAGTCCTTGGAACCAGTGGGCCCTTGCTTCTGGTACCACTCTCTGATGAGCCGCTCAAATTGAACATTTTCTTCTTCCAGTCTCCGCACTTTATCCATGTAGGAAGCCAGGCGGTCGTTGAGGTTCTGCATGGTCAGCTTCTCGTTGGTGGAGAGCAAGCTGCCATCTTCACCAAATCCTCCGTAGCCACCACCGCCAAAGCCGCTGCTGCCCCCAAAGCCACTAAACCCACCTCCACTGTAGCTGCCACCACCAAAGCCACCTCCACCAAAGCTGCTTCCGTAACCACCTCCCATTCCTCCGAAGCCACCTCCGCCGGATCCAAAGCCTCCTCCCATGCTCCCACAGCCCATTCCTCCTCCTCCAAAACTGCCACCGCTCATTCTCCCGCCATAGCTACTGCGGCTAATCCTCCCGCAACTCCCACTGCTAAATCCCCCTCCGTAGCTTCTCCCGGATCCTCCTCCACCAAAGCTTCTCCCGGAAAAGCCTCCGCCTCCCCCGGAGGAGGTGTACCTCCTGCTGGACACCGAGGAGTACCCGCCAGACCTACGGGCTCCCCCGCTGCCGCTGCCACCGCCTCCGCTACCGCAGCCACCGCCGCCACCGCCGCCACCGCCACTGCTTCTAGTGACGCTACTGGAAGACTTGGTGCCACAGCTCATGGTGGCAGCAGCAGGAGTGGAGTCTCGGTCCCAACTTTAGGTGCGCAGCCTGATGCGATTCAGGACTGTAAATTTCCCTCCCCAGCTCTCTCTACTTATACTTTTGACAGTGGGTGTCACCGCCGGGTGTTTCCTTCTCCCAGGGCATTTGCCAACTTTGTTGTTTGTGCCAAGAATAATTTGCTGAACAATATTTTTGTGCTGGTATCTCAAGCAATCTGTCCCATTGATGGGTAAATACTGTTTGTTTAGGAAAACGCTGCTTATTTCTTTTGGTGGCACTTTATCCATTTAGCTTTTTTCTGGGATAGGGATTTTTTTGCTTTATGTGGCTTCATCTGCTTTACTAGAGAAAAACCACTTTATCCAGCCAGGGTCCTGCTGCAGCTAATGCTGAGGCTAGTGGAAAATAAATAGTATAGAGAAAATTTTTCTTCTAAAGTTTTCCCTGAATGGCAGAAAGGGATTCCTAAATATTCCAGGTTTAGATTGCACATTTATCTTTTAATTTAATCCTCTGCTTTCTCCGCTCGCATTTTTGTAGATGCTGTTTTATCAAACACTATGTTTTTACTCTTTCTAGACACCAAAGATTTTTTGCAGTGCTTATATTCTTTTTCTTCCTATATAGAAAATGCTATGACTTTTATTAATGAGATTGCACAGCTTGTCTATTTAGCCTGTGCAACCTGTATACCCCTGTTGTAACTGAGAGAATGTATGTATTTATATCAGAAATCTCTTCTGGGATTCTTATGTTAAAAATCAAAGGCCTTCTTTGTGATAGACCAGCCTACAAAACAGCCAAACAGCCTTCAAAGAGGAAATAAAAGTATTGTTTTCACCAAAGAGCTCTGATTCTAAAATCATAGGACCGCTTCTAATTAGCATGGAAAGTCAATTGGAGCACAATTAGAGTTGTATTAACCCAAGCAGTGACCTATGGACCGCTATGGGGGAAGGCGCTTTGTGGTTTCATGTAAAACTGCTCATTCTCTTGCTTGTTGCTGTGTCACGTATTGCAGGCCAGAGTCACTCTGCAAACTCCTCATGGTACCGGCGCTAAACGAGGATCCCAGGAGCACACGGGAACACTCTGCACGGAGCGGGGGGAATTCCACTGCTGAGACCTCAGCAAAACCAGGGCTCGGGTCCTGAAAGAACTGAGCTAGGGAAGGCTTGTCATTGATTTTCCCCTCTCATGGCACTGAAGGAGAGTACCTGAGAGCTGCAGTGTTTCTGAAAAAGCTGTAAGAAAATTCTGAGCTGGGGCAAACTGTGCTAACGAGCGGCCTTCGGTTTGCAGTGATGAACGCCTACAGAAAACATTTCTGACACTGTTGTTTCTTCTTTGTTGGTGGTGAAAACTAAATATTTTGGTTCAAGGCCAGAATTTAGTTTGTGTAGTATCTGCTCTTCCCAGTTCTCAAGCTACATCCTTCCATGCAAGCCGTGGCCGAGCGTTCCCGTAAGCAGCATCCCTGCAGGATCGTCCACGGGCTCTCGGGTCTCGCGGCAGCGGTTCTGGAAGCCGCGGCCCTCTCGCTGTTGCCGTTTGGTTGGAGCAGGTTGCCCTGTTGGCTCCTGGCAGTTTTGCTGCGTGTTTCTGACGTGTCCTTGTTGCCATCCTGTCCTTATCCCGGCATCTCCAAAGCCGACATTCTGCGGATGGCAAAGCATCCAGCCCTTGCTTTCCAGCAGCCTCCTTGGTTTGGAAGTTGACTTTACATCGCTACTGCTTCCTGCAGTCAGTGTCGTCTCTTGCAAACTTCATTCCCCACTCCGAACGTTTTCACTTTAAATCCTGCATTATTTAACATTTTCTGGTTGAGCCCATTGCCCTGGCCTCTGAAGCTGTGCTTTTGCCAGCGTTGCTCTATTGCTGCTTGAGCAATCGCTTTCAAAAGCGCTCTGATTTTATCTTGCTGTTTGACATTTGGCGCAAAAGTGACGAAAGATTTCAAGCAGTTTGATGATGGGATCATTTGGCCCCGCTTCGCAGCGGGAGGAAGGCAGTATCACTTCAGCAGCGTAAACACAGGTTTGGCCCTTTGCTGCGTTATCTTATTGGAGCTGAAAGATGTAGCCAACTGCAAGCAACACATCTTTGGGTTTGTGCCGTTTCCCCTCAGTGTCTGGAATGGGGCTTTGCTCATGGGGCCTTTTTTGACTGATTCCAGATCGCTGCATTGAGCTGCCCATCACGGATCACCGTGAGCCACCCTCCGAGTGCTCTGCACAAACTACAAGGATTGAGTGATAAGGAACAAAAACCTCCAGGATTCTTGCAACAAGAGGAAAAATGTTTGCCAGAAGAGCCTCTTAACCTGCTTATGCACTTTGTGAACATCTACGTCGTTCCCTCTTTTCTTTTCAGGCTGCCTGCAGTACAGGGAGCTGCTCATAGCAGGGACTTGTCTGTTTTGGAAAGCCCTCCGGATAAGGGCTTATCTCACTGCATGCTTAGAAAGTACTTAAATAGTAAAAGCAATTAAAGCAAGTCAAGCTGTTGGAGAGCTTTAGATAATCTCAAAAATTCTTTGTAATTCTGTATTATTGCCACGACTCATATGTAAAGGAGGAACTCCAGTAAAAGATGCTGCTTTTAGACCTTTGGTGGCATTTACGTGCTGTGCTCTTAGGATGTTCTTTTTTTAACTTCAGTGCTGCTATTGCTTCATTTTTGTGGGCAATTTGATCCAATTTGGTTTTTTTTTTCATTTCCTGCAAATCAGAGAAGATCCTTTCTGTGAACAGATCTCATTTTGCCTTCTTGAGCTTTGGTTTTCAGCAGCCAGCAATAATCTTTGTTCTCCAATGCTTTTCTTACATGGATGGTGTAAAATGTTTAGCTTGCTGAATTATCTGAAAGGAACTACCAATTTTGGGGCTTTTTCTCCTCTCTTTCCTATGCATGATGCAGTTTAGTCCTCAATGCTATTGTGCTGATACAGCATCCAATGTGTTATATAACGTTGCTGTTACCAAATCAACCCCGAATATTATCATTTATTGCCACAGCTGCTGGTGTTACTCAGCGCTAAGTGCAGCCCAGCGCGTTGCTTATCCTTCAGCTCAGCACATGGCACGTTGCAAGGGCAGTTGACCTTTTCTGCCATGCTCCCTTTTTTAATGTTTTCCTTTTAATCTGACCCCCAGGAATGTGTCAGAGAAGTGACTCCCGCACGGCAGGATGAGGACGAGGTCCGGGAGCAGCCCACGCTCTTCATCAAACCCGGACCTGGCTCCTCTCCTCGGCACAGTGCAGAGGCAGCCTGGAGACCTTGCTAGCCAAAAAGTCAAATGTAGAGAATTAATACAAGTAGAGAACGTAAAGAATTAATACAATATAATCCCCGAGCCAGGGGCTGGGGATCCACTTTGAACTTAAGCCAGTCTAAAGTGTAGTTAAGTCCCATTTATGTCTACTACATTTTGGGAACCTGCCCATGCTCTGATTATCAATATAGAGAATTATTATCATAAAAAAAAACCACTGTAAGCAAATGACTCCTAAGCAACCTGTTCTCCCCCCGAAAACCCTGGGGCATTGCTGTGAGATGGGCTCTGGAAAGGCTGGACAGCTTCTCCCATCACAACAGTCCACTGAAATGACATTTTTCCTGCATTTCGTTCTGACCCTGGTCACAGTCTCAGGTATTTGCACGTGGGCTGACAATTAATGCTAAACAGTAAAGAGATCAGCTGAATATACAAATAGGCAATTTTGAAATTTGCTAATATAATTACAATTATACCTCCAAATGGGCAAATGAATTGCTTTAAGAGCACTGAAGCTGCGCATACAGGAGTGTATATGCTCATTTATTCTTGCCTAAGGCTCTTCGGAAGGTCTTGTACCAACACGCACTGCAATTTTCTTCTTGGGGCACACGATATGTATCCAAATTGCAACATTTTGTGCTCATAAAATTAAAGCTTATTATGTAGATTATGCCTGACAAAATGCACGCAAATGTCAAGGTTCTCCTTGCAACCCTGTTCATGCGGCTCAGTTCCACTCTCAGCATTCCCTAAACTTTGACTCCCAACTCGGCTGCAGGTGGATTTCTTACCCAGGCCCTGCAGTTGCTTTGGTTTTCTAGCTCGGAATGCTCACAAATTTGTATTTATTTCTGTGTATAATTACAACCTAGCAATGCAAGTGCATCGACAGCATCAGCAGCATCACACAGTGCAGTGTCCCAGCGCGTTGTACCTCATGTCCCCACATTTGCCCTTCATGCATGTGGTCGGACACGGTTCTGAACTGTCTGCTCCCGCTGCGGTCCCTCTTTCCTGGACTTTTCCAAGTTATATTCTGCTTTGCTCTCACATCTCTCTGTTTCTGTGGAATTTCTTCTGTAAGACCAGAGACATGGGAGTTAAGTAGCTGTCTGGGCAAAAAACTGGGAGAGATTTGTGGTTTTGGGATGCAGAGTTAAGGAGAGGAGCCAGAGCCTCCCAGAGCTGCTCTTGTAGCGCGGGGAGCAAGTCCTGACACAGACAAACTGCTCCCTTAAATAACCCACGTGCGTCCCCTCCTTGTCAGCCTCCCAGGTCTTGCTGTGAGTGCAGGGTGCAGGGGATGGCTTGTAATCCCCTTGGAAAAACCACGGAGCAGAAACTCGGGAGGAGGCAGGTTCCTGAAGGAGGCCTGGGAAGCTGCTTGGCCGGGGAAGGCGCTCGGGCTTGGTCCTTGCTCCAATCCTGCGCGCACAGAGCGAGGAAGGGGGGCTAAAGCCTGCAGGAGGACCAGAATAAGCAAAATAAGCAGGGAAAGTGGTTTTGTGGGTTAGGCAACGATACGGAGGCAGGTGCGATGTGGCACTGCCCAGATCTAAACGTGCAGGGGGTGTTTTGGCAATAGGAGGGAGCCGGGGGTTCCTGCAAGGAGCCCCACGGCCCCCGGCGCGTTGGGTCCTGCTCGGCCAGGAGGACGGGCCCTTCGTGGGACACGCGGGCGCCGCTCGGAGGAGAAACCTCCCGCGGGCGTCCGGCCTTCCCGGGGCGCCCGCGTTGCGCAAGGCAGCGCCCTGACTCACCGGCCCGGCTCCGCTCGCGGCTCGGGCGTTCGGGAGCCCGATTCCCACACTCTCCCCCGCGCCTCTGTTTCTCAACCGTATCCAGTGGGTGAGGCCTTCGCCAGGGAGAAAACACCTTGACTGTGAAAACAGGAGGGCTAAATCCGTGGTGAGGATAATCCTGTTTGGCCCCTTTTGTTTGCACACAGGGAGTGCGAGGGATAGGGAGGATGGTGGGAATGGGGCGATGCGAGAAGCCCCCGGCCGCCTTCCCGGGGACCCCCCCCGTTCACAGAGAAAATGCTTAGTAAATGTGAATGAATCTTGGAGCTAATAGGAGAAACCAGCAGGTTTTGGCTGCTAGTTGGGCTAGGCTGCTAGTTCGGCTGCTGCTCCACCGCAGGGATGACCACAGCGTTGTGCTCGGCACCACGTTCCTCGCCTGGTCTGAAGCTGCGATGAGGGGTCACTGCCAACGGTTACGTCTCTTGCACAACCCTATTGGCTTGTTACCGTGCCCTCCACGGTAGGCCTTGATATTTCTGTCTGAGGCAAAATATCTGCTAAAGGAAATTACTGGCAGACAAGGCTTTTCGATTGCATCAGAGAGAAGTAAAGTTTTATTAGAGTCTTTTTTATTTTCCAGAAGAACGCCAATCACGGCAGAGATTCCCTCAGGAAACAGAGATGAGGCACAGAAACACAGGTGGCAGAAGCAGTTGGGTCATCCGGAGCGCTGGCGTGAGCCACTTGCAGTGACTGTGTTGGGTAACTCCAGCCCTCCACAAGCCGAGGCCGCAGGGTCCCTTCTGCAGGGCGGCCTGCGGGTTTTGCCCCTCACTTCTCCGACTTCCTAAAACTCCCTGTAGAAAGATGAAGCAAAAAGCTGGCTTGAAGGAAAAACTAAGGTCTCCATCAGCATCCTTAACATTATGATTATTCCAAATTACAGTGTGTGCAGTTCTTAGTGGACTAGATTTTCTCCCAGCCTTCTGGAAAGGCCGGAGCAAGGTGCATGTGCGGTTGCAGCTTTATAATGTTTATAAATTTATAATGTTAAATACATGGACCAGCCTCTATTTTTTCTACATTTTCAGACTTTTTTTTTTCTTTTTGAATGGCCAGGACTTGGAGCCTTACCCGACTTCATGGTTTTTATGGCTTCAGTCACTTCTTCCATTGTTGCTCCTCTATCCAGTGTATTCCCTTCCAGGCAGAGCTTCGAGGAGCCTCCTGTAACCACAGCCATAAAATTAGACTTGGAGAAGACTTTCTGCTCACTCCCCATCTGCTTTTGCTTTGCTGCTTTAGGACTTTAGCAGCTAATAATTCCTATAATTTAAATGCTCTAATAGATTAAGTATTTTTACCAATGCAGTGTGTAACAGTTGGCTTTATTCAGAAACTACTGACTTCCCCGCTTCTCCAAGTGCTTGGCCTGCACATTAGCTGCTTCCCCACTGCTGTGTTAGCAGAATCTCACCCGAGGGCTTGTTCTTCTCTTCAGACACATTTTGTCCTTCCACAACCCTCCCACACACCCTCCCAATCCTCCTCTTCCCGTTTTTGCAAACACTATGGTGTTAATATGGCAACTGCATGGCAGCGAAAACCAACAGGAAAAAATCTCCAGATTTCCAAATGAGGACGGAAGTTTGTGCGTCCTTTCCCGCTATTCCGAGAGCAGAGTCAATGCGAGGGGGCTCTTCTGCTCGGTCCTTACCTTGGTTTTCGCCGGAGCTGCCGGAAGATGAGGAGTGGGAGAGGCAGGACTTGCCCCGTCCCCCCCCGGCGCTGCCGCCGCCTCCGCCACTTCTTGCTCCGCTCTCTCCTCCGCTTCCATGGCTTTCCTCCACGGATCTTTTCCCGCTGCTTCCTCTACCCCAGCACCAACTGCTTCCTCCTCCATGGCTTCCTTTTCCAGAAGAGCCGCCGGTTCCTCCATGGCTTCCTCCTCTGGCAGAGCCGCCACCAGCTCCTTCTCCTGAGCTGCTGTAAGGGGGAAGAAGCGGTCACGGATACGGTTTATCACGACAGGACATATCCGACATCCCAGTGTCCTTCTCCGAGCTCCTTGCACGGCTGGGAAGGGGCCACTCCAGAGCTGGGTATAAGCTCTGCTCTCCGAGCACAGGGGAACGGGATTGTGCTTCCAAAGGAGGAAAGGAAGGAGAGGGAATGACTTTGCCTTGAGCATTTAGAAGGTGCAGTTCTTACCTGGCCCAACATTTTCAAATATAACTTTGTATTTCCTGATTATACTTATGAGAGGAAATGGCAATTTATAGTTCTAGATACTCCTCCAGACACATTGGCCCAGTTCATAATGGCCAGCTCAGATTTAGCACAGTGTGACTTCCTGAGACCGTGCTAAATGTATTGACCATGAACCAGTCCTTGCACCAGCTCTTCACATATTGCTGCCGCTTCCACCTGCAGCCCTTTGCAAGGATGGCACGTGGACCCCTTCGAATGTACGTACGTGATATTCTGCTGTCCCTCGTGCAGCAGGGCCCGGTACTGCGCGATCTCCTGCTCCAGGCGGGTCTTGATGCCCAGCAGCATCTTGTACTCCTCGTTCTGGCTCTCCATCTCGCAGCGGATGCTGGCCAGCTCCTCCTCCAAGGGGCCGATCATGGCCTGGATCTGCTGCAGCTGCAGGTTGTAGCGGCGCTCGGTGTCCTCCAGGTTGGACTGCAGAGAGTCCACCTGAGAACGGCAAACAACATGGGCTGGTTAGGGCAATGTGCCGAGTTTGATTCATTTGGGGGAAAAATCAGAGGTTTTTCTCACGCACAGAAAAAGAGAAGAGTTTCTTTGGGACCGCAGGTAACCAGCCCCTACAGATGGGGCGATTGCAGAAGCGGCCCCGTGTCCGTGCGTGGGTCGTCGGCCTGTGTGGCCCTGCTTACCATGCTGAGCTGCGACTGCAGCTCGATCTCCAGGCTCTGGTATTGCCGGCGCAGCTCAGAGACCTGCTGGTTGCTTGACTGAATCTCCTGGCCACTTGAGTGGACTTGTTGACTCACCTCCTCGATCTGAAAAATGAATATACAGAATTGGAGTCTTTCAGTTTTACTTAGGAGGTCAATACATGAGATATGAATAAGCTATATAGCATATAGCATACTGTTGTGAGAGAGAAATACTTATCTTAGGTTTAATGTATAGATTTCTGCTTGTGTAAATGAGGAAAATCTACATGAATATTCTAGGTGCTTTTGACTGTGTTTAAAATTAAATAGATTAAAATCTGCAGTACTTCCTACCGGCTCTGCTATCCGTAAAGAGGGATTCAGTGCTCACCTTGCTTTCGTACCAACTTTCAACCTCTTCGCGGTTTTTCTGGATAACTCTTTCATATTCTTGTCTCATATCATTCAGTTTTTTCAGGAGATCCTCTCCCGGAGCAGCATTGACTTCCACGTTCACGTCACCACCGGACTGTGCTTGCAATGATCTCATTTCCTGCAGAGAAAAACAAAAATGGAGAAATTACCCCATGAAACAGTTTGGAAAAATGACTTCCAGAGGCCGGTTCCTCTGCAATCAGCCTCTAGACCGTCTCCATCCGTGCTTGCTCTGCAGTTGGCGTTTCCAGGGGATGGCCCTCACCTCCTCATGGTCCTTCTTGAGGCCGATCAGCTCCTCCTTGAGGGACTCAAACTGCATTTCCAGGTCAGACTTGCCCAGGGTCAGGTTGTCCAGCATGGGCCGCAGCGCATTAATATCGGCCTCCACGCTCTGCCGCAGACCCGACTCCGTCTCGTACCTGTGCCGGGGAGAGCACGCAAGGTCAGCCCTGCTTTGGGCTCCTGCTCCTAGCAGCTTCACTCCTGAACACCGTCACACATCCAGTTCTCTTCATTTCTGCTTCATGCCTGTGCTTTGTTACACCCAGCATCTCTCAGGCAGCAGAATTATGAAAGCAGCGGCCAGAACCTAAAGTTTAACATTTACAAGTTTTATATGGACTTTTTTGCCCTTCTCTTCACTACAGGCTTTGGGCTGGTTTCTTGTCGCTAGATTGACATTTTTATACAGAGTGAATTCATGCAAGCTGAGGAAAGTAGGAAAAAGGAAGCCAGTGCCTGGAAAAGAGGAATATGCATTTACTTCATCCTGAAGTCTTCGGCGGTCATGCGAGTGTTATCCAGGTCCAGAAGGATCCTGTTAGTTTCCACGGCTGCGGTCACAAGCTAGAAGAGAAGACAACAAGCTGAGCGCCGTGGAGGTCTCTAGGCTTGCCCGAAGGACACGAATGTGAACGTGGTCTCCCTTGATAACGTCGCGTGACGGAAATGGCAGTTCCTTCAGAGGCCTAGGACGGTCATGTGCAGCACAAAGTGGTGCCTCCATGAAAGCAGCGCTAGGAATGTGGAAGCTGTGGGCTCGGGAAGGGTCCCGCAGGCCGCCCGCGCGTCGCGGCCTTCACGCAGGCCCGGAGTGGCGGCCGCTCCGCGGGGAAGCGCTGCCAGGGGACGCGGCCCCGCCGGGAGCCCGCGCTCGCCGCCAGCAGAACCGCGCGTCCCCCGGCCCCGATGGAGCTGGGAAAGAGCAAAGCTCTGCTTGCTTGTTTCTGAAGACGAGGCCTGTCCACCGGGGTGTGTGGGCACAGGCAGGATTCCATGATTCCCAAAGCTTTCCTCGATCACAGCAACACCCTCCGATGCTCAACGCTTCTCTGGGAGCATCCTACCTGATTCTGAAGGCCTTCAATAGTTTCGTAGTAGTGGCTGTAGTCCTTGGTACCAGTAGGACCTTGCTTCTGGTACCACTCCCTGATTAACTGCTCAAGCTGAGCGTTTTCCCTTTCTAAATTTCTGACCGTATCCATGTAGGAAGCCAGGCGGTCATTGAGGTTCTGCATGGTCAGCTTCTCATCGCTGGAGAGGAGCCCCAAGCTCCCTCCACCGAAGCCACCGCCGCCGAAACCACCCTGGCCTCCACCAAAGCTGCCTCCATAACCACCACCAAAGCCGCTGCCGCCTGCTCCAAAGCCTCCTCCCGCGGCAGCGGAGCCCATTCCCGCTCCGTAGCCACCACCGCTCATCCCCCCTCCGTAGCAGCCTGCGCTCATCCTCCGTCCGTAGCCACCGTAGCCCAGGCAGCCCCCGTACGCCCCGCTGCTCGTGCCCCCTCCGTAGCTGCTGTGCCTGATCCTTCCACCGCCCCCGGCCCCGCCGGGGCTGCTCCTGGAGCTTCCTCCGCCACAGGCGCTCCCGGCCGTCCCGCCAGCACCGCTGCTCCGCGAAGAGCCGCATCCCCGGGAGGAGCCGGCGCCGCCGCCGCTGCTGCGCAGGCAGCTCTTGGAGGGCTGCTTGGAGCCACAGCTCATGGTGGCAGCGGGGAAGGGCGTCAGGGCACTACTCAAAGCTGCTTTTACAGTGGGTCTGGAATCATAGCTCCAACTTGCCCCCTGCCTGCTCTGTATTTATAGCGAGGCAGTGGGTGTCACCGCAGCAGGGAGCACCCGCTTTCCATGTGCCTTTCCAAGCCCTGGTTCTTACGCCAGGAGCAGAAGTTGATGGGTGACAGTGCCAGGAAGCTCAACCCCTCCTCAAAGTGTTTGTGACCACTTGTTTATTAACACAGAACATGTAATTTCTATTGGGTGGCTCTGAACTAGGTGGGTCTTTCCTGTGATTCTACTCGGCTTATCTACAGTCATCTGGGTTAAACTCACCCCATCACCTCATCCCATTCACATCCCTTTAAGCACTGTTGTAATATGGAATAGTAATGAAGTTTACTATGTTGCATTTACCATAATTTTCCCTAGCTACCTCCTCTTTCAGATATGCATCAAAAAATCAAGTTGACATTTGCTCTGGTTTATGCTCTGGTTTATGGATATATTCTTTCCTTATGTTTAGTCTTTTCTTGCTTTATGCCCCTTGAAAACACATTGCAGGTTATGTTTTGCAGATGCACTTGACCTACTCTACTTTTCCTAATTTCTCATGAAACGTAGTGAACACTGGTAAATATCGTATGAGTCAGTAGTTTATTGCCAAAATACCTCCACAATTATGTTATATAAATAACAGTTCCATTATGAAGGAATTGTATGGCAGCAGCTTACAAATGGCTGAGCATAAGACTGCAAGGAGAGGAACGTGACGGTCTGTGGCAGGAAATAACTCATTTTATTTGACAGCACTGGCAAATAACGGGGGGTGCAGAGCGTGCACAGCACTGGTCCCACTGGGTCGACCTCTTGTGCCACTTACAGAATTGCAGAAGGGTTGGGTTGGAGCTGTGCTGCTTTCAAGACATAGAGGGAATTCTGTATTTCATGGAATCTTTAATCAAATATAAATATTCTGTTGAAGAATTTCAAGTAAGCACATTGTATGGACTGAGCTGCAGCTCATCTATGCCAGACGTGGGATTGAGTCTGTAAATGTACATCCAAATGGCATTTTCCCTTCAGTCTTGTTTTCAGTTCATGGGCACACTATGACCCGGAGGAGATGCCGTATTTGCTCCCTGCCTCCTCTTATTGAAGATTTTCTGTGTCTTTCCCAAACACGTGGCGGTGGGTGGTTCATCCAGCACCGTCCTCTGAGCCCTCGCTGGGCCGGAGCCTCCAACGCCCGATGCCGCGCGCTGCCCGTCCCCGCTTCGCGCCGCACGCGCGGTCGGTCGGCTGCGGGTCGCGCAGGGTGACGGGGTTGCGTGACACCGAGTGCCCTGTATTCATTTGTGGAACTGTTTTTCTCTCGCTCGGCCTTTGTGCTGTTGATTGTTGCTAATTTAGAGGGTTGTTTGTCACGCCTTATGGCAGCTGTTTGTGGAACTACCTTTCCATGCACCACCCCTCCACGCACAGCCTCCCACACAGCCGGACACACCTCGGGTTTCGGCCTCCCTAGGCCTCCTTTCCGAACCGTCCCAGGAAGCCAGTCCTTGCCAAGCCTGAAGTTTAAATGGTCCCGTACAACTGCGACAAGCCTGGTCTGGATAACCTTGCTTCGTTCCACGGAGAATCCCTTCCTCTCCCCGTGTCCTAATCAGTGTTCTCAAGCTACAGCTATTTGGTATGAAGCTGTCAGGTTACACTCCATTTAACTGCTGGTTTCACAGTTGCCGGCGCCCACGTTATAAAAACATGGATACGTTTCTATTTTGTCTTGCTTAATCCTTCAGGAAGGCGAGTTCTTTCCCTTGGCAAGGTGCTTGGTGCATCTTTTGGACGGACCGCCCGCGCAGGAGGAGCCGCTGCACGTCCGAAGCGCCGCAGGGAGCGGGTTGCACTGACCCGACACCGGGGAGGATCCCGCAGGCAACGCGCTTGAGAGCCCCCGGCTCCTCCTGGCACGGCCCCCGGTGCCCTCCTTCAACCAGCTCAGCCTCGGGGCTCACGTTTACGTCCTTGGGGCAGGACGGCCTTGGGCATGGGCACGGGTGGCAGGAAATCCCCTGCCAAGGCTCTCCTGTCACTGCCGCGCTCGTGCGTGCGGCCTCAGAGGGGCTCACGGTGCTGAGGGCCCCTGGGCCACACACAGAGCCCCCCACAGCTGTGGAAGGTTAAATGGGAGTTAAACAGGGTTAAAGGGGGCTGAGGGGCTGCAGCTGTGTTTGTGGGGCTGAAAGGGGGCTGGTTTTGAAGGTGCTGGGTTGCCTGTGCCCTTCTGCTCGGGAGGTGGCCTCAGAGAAGCTCCCATTACCTCAGTGTCCCACACAGGTATGAACAGGGCGAAGGGAGCTCCTGGGGAGAGCCCAAGCGTGAGGTGGGTTCGAAGCAGCCTCTGTGGGTGCTGCTGTAGCTCCCAGGGGTTGTGCTGTCCCCTCAGGCCCTTCCCTCGCGCGGGGCCTCGCAGGGCCCAGCGGAGCAGGAGGAGGAAGGTGCCTTGGGGGGACGATCCGGGTTGTTTGCAGTGGGGCTTCTCCCCACACCAGTGACAAAGCTGCTGCCCGCCGCAGCCTGGGGAGGACAGAGCGCTGGAAGGCACCGCAGTGAGGGGGACAGCGCAGGCCCCGTCCCCTTGTCAGCATTTCAGTTAGGATGAAGCCATGAAGCCTCTTTGATCTTTCCTACCTCTGGGTGACCTTGCCGTGAAAATCAGATTTGTGAATGCTGCTCTGCAGAGCTGAGGGAGGCCTGTATGGGGAGTGTGACTCTCTTGTCTAACTATGTTATAGACTAATATCCATTATACGGTCATCAAGCTATTATTTCAGCTTTATTATTAGCCATCAAGCTGTTATTTTAGCTGATAACTCGCAGTGTTTCCCCGCCGCTGTGGCCTGGCGGGCGCTGGGGAAGCCTGGCTGCAGCCCGGGGCCCTGTGCGGCCCTTCCGCCCGATGCGAAGCGTGAAGGGCTCCTCTTTTCCCTCAATGCTAAAAGGCCAAGTGGCTGAAAGCAAATTACTTGAGATGTTAGTTCCAATGCAATTATGTTTATTATCTTAATAGGGTATTAGCTGGAATTGCTAAACGAGGCAACTCGTACGGAGGAGCTCCCAGGCTCTTGCCTGGAATGTTTTGAAGCCTCTTCCCCTTGCTGAGCTGCTGGTGGCAGATCCTCTGAAATGATTTGGGGCTGAAAATGTCAATACTGGCCACTTCCTGTGAGAGGTTTGATTGTCTCCAAATGCATTTATGTAACTAGAGATAGTTGTGTTGGGAAAAGTGAATCCTGTTCCTATGCTGTGGTGAAACCTGTAGCTGAGGATGACGTTTGCTGCCCATGGCTGGTCCCTGTGCCACCTGCTCGGTGTCCTGCCGAAGCACTTGCGATGTCGCCAGTGTCACCAGGAGCACCGGCTCCTTTCTTCCTGTGTGTCCCTGTGAGCGGGTAGGATAACGTGCACCGGTTATTGCTCAGAGCTCGGTGAAACTCTCCCCAGAGCATCTGTTTGCAAGGGCGCGTTCCCTGCGTGCCGGTACCTACTTCTCCCATGGGTGTTTTTCCAACCCCTGTGTTGAAGCTGGGGTGTGCGATGCGGGTGGTGGCCGCGGGGACAGCCCTGGCGCGTGTCCCGTGGAGCCGCGGTGCCCGTGTTGACCGCCCCGCGCTGCCCCCCTGGCACCCATGGCCAAGAGGATTCTGCCCGACGCCTCCCTTTAGGGGAAAGGGGACGTTACCGGCTCTGCTACTTGGTCACCACAGGGTCTAGGGGTGATGAAACATTCCCGGGACCTTGAGCAGATCTGTCTGATCCCCCGGAGCGGCCGCGCTGGGATAGGAGCGGAGTGGGATGAGCCGCCCGTGGGGTCGCGGAGCTCCTCGGGGTGCACTGGGCTCCCGGGAATGAGACCCCGGTGAGCGAAGGGGAGGGCCACGACGGGCACGGAGCAGCATCCGGAGCAGTGGTCCCGTGCAGCAGGAACCCAGGGAGCGACCCGGCGGCTCCTGCAGGAGGCCAGGCCGAAACCCGCCTGCTCCCCGCGCAGTCAGCCGTGAGCGTCACCGCAAAAGCGGCCTCCGCGGCGCCAGCGAGAGCCGAGTGCCCTCTAGGGAGAGCTGCGGAGCGGTGCCGGGACACGCGGGGTGCGTCACGCCGGCCCGGCGCCTCCTGGCACGGCGGGACTGGCGCTGGCAGCAGGACGGAGCGGTGCTGCCCCTCATCCCTTCATGGTGGAGGCCGGGCTGCTGCGGGGGGCCGTGGAGAGCACTGAAGTTGCTGCATACCCTGTGTCATTTATTTAATTACTCATTATACTGCCCTGGTTTGCTGGAGCGGTGTCCATTGAGCTGTAGCTCAAACTTGGCATGACCTCCCTGCTCCTAGCGAGGTGCAAATCCCCCCTGGATCAGTATCTGCTCCCGGTCTCGCGTTGTAGCGGAGTGCGCAGGTGTTGGGAGCAGGGTCCGGCCGGCCCTGGGACCTGCTGACACTAATGGAGAGACCCGGAGGACACCCATGTCCAACCGTCCCCGTCCTGCCTTCCCCTGCTCCCTAGCCCAAGCAGCACCTGCCTCTGCTGATGATTCATTCATTCCAAAGTATTTGGTATCAGATAGATGCTGTAGGCATGAAAATCTTGGTGCCCAGCGTGCCTGCCCTGCCTCTTGTTCTCACAGGCCTGTTCATTCTTTGGAAAAAATATAAATATTTCCGTGAGCTGCACGTTAACTTTTCATGATTGCCGTGCGAGAGGGAATAGCTGGTGTCCGTTGGGATGCGAGCACTCGGACGGCGGATTCCCGTTTCCAGCTGTGCGGGGCTGGGAGGGCGTCGTGGCGGAGCGGGCGGCGCGCACGGCCCCTGCTCACGGCCTCCCCAGCGGGTGCGGGAGGCCGAGCCTCAACTGCTCTGCTCCGAGGCTGCCGGGAGCCACGAGAGGCCGCCCTGCGCACGCCGGCTCCTCGCAGCCGCACGCGTCCCACTTCCCCTGCTCCAAAGCGGGAACGCCGGCCTGCCCTGGCCCCTCCGCCTCCTGCCATCGCGCATTAATGGAGCGGAGACTGTGTTCTTTCTAGCGTGGGACGCGTTTGGGCCGTGTCGGTGTGCTATGAGGTGGCCTTGAAGGTCCCTTGCTCTCTGCACCCTGTAGGTGTCTCTGCACGGCTGCTTTGGTGCCGCAGTTGGAGCAGTTGCACGGCCGGGCCTGAACGCGGCACCCGGTCCTGCTCCCCGCGCTGCAGCGCCCGGGGCCGCCGCACGCGCGGGGCGAGTTACGTTTCCCCGGGAGGAGGTGGGAGATGCGTCTGTGGGGATGTGCAAGGTGAGACGTCCCCGTCTCGCGGCCCAACCAAGGGCTGGAAAAAACCCCTCCGGGGAGCGCACGGGGCTCTGCCCGTGCAGGAGGACAAGGGCCAGCTGCAAAGGGCAGCATCTGCTTCCCGCTGCAGCCCGGAGCAGCTGGGGAGCCTTCCCAGGTCAGTGGGGCTGCTCCCTGGCACAGCCGCTCATTTCCCACCTCTGTGTGATCCTGAGCGTCCCCCACAACCTGCCAGCGGGGTCTGCACCTCTGCTCGTGGGGCAGCCTGGCCGGGCATGTGCTCTGCACCCCGTTTGCTAAAGAAATCGTTTTCCACACACAGATTTCTTGATTGCATCAGGCAAAAGCAAAGTTTAATTAGAAACATGTTTTCACCAGCAGATACATTAATGATCCTGGCTAACTCTAATAACTTGTAGAGGTTGCGGCACTACAGAAGTAGCAGAACAGAGAGGAAGGTGGCCCCAGGGCCCGCGGGTCCCCTGGGGACACAGCAAAGCGTTGCAGAATTACTTCTAGTTTCCCTCCAAAGCAGCGTGCAGCGGACGCTGAGGGTTTGCTCTCGTTTCACCTCTGGTTATTCTGTGTCGTCTTCGGGTCCGTTTCTCCTTAATCACAAATCCTCCTGCAGGTCACTGCAGAGAAAGCACAGAGGTGTTATTTCCTTCAGAGGAAAAGCGCGGCTGCGCAGCGTCCTCAGCTCGAGAACGGACTCTTAAAGAAGGACGGCTGACACGCAACCCAGAGAACCCCAAACAACAGTGTTTTTATGGGAATTAGCGGTTGCGAATTTGCAGACCTGCTCCCCTGCCCATGCTCCCAAGCCCTCTCCCAAAGTCCCCTTTGCTGTAACGTGTCTCCTGGCCTTGCTATGAGGCAGGTTTTGCTCCGTGCTGGCCGCGCTCTCACCTTGGATGTCTCCCGTCTTGCAGGGCGGCACTTGGGGCTGGCAGTGGGCGGCCGAGGTGCTGGTGTAAGTGTGGCTCGTCCTAATGACGCCGCCTCCCACGCCGGTTCCCACGCTGATTCCTCCTCCGTGGCTGCGTGGGGAGATGCAGGGGAAAAGCAGGTCACTTGCGAGCTGTGCGTGACGCCGCCAGCGGCACAAAGTCCCAGCTCCGTAAGCGAGAGCTGGAGAAGCGCCCTGGGTATTTTGTGTGCCCTTTTCAGAGCGTTCTGCCCCTGGGAAGGGCAGAGCATCGCAGCTCTCTCCTTGTGGCAGTGCTTGCCCATCTTAGCAGAGAGGAGATGTTTAGGGATGCTGGTGTGATGCTGTTAGGGACAGAGCTGGGAGATTTGATTTCTCTGCTTTGCAGAGAAGGGAATGAGATTTATTTCAAACTTGGATATTTATCATAGTCAAAGAGCTCATGAGACAAAAAGGAAATGTGGCAGTGACAGCAATGAGCTGGACTAGGGAGTGTCAGGGTCCCATCCCGATACAGATCCTGGATATTTCCCTTTATTCCATGCAGGGTTCCTATATACGTACATGAGGTCCTGCTGCCCTCCTTCCAACAAGCAGCGGTAGGTCTGAATCTCCTGCTCCAAGCGGCATTTGACGTCCAAGAGGGTCTTGTATTCCTGATTCTGGCACTCTATTTCTGCTCTTATCTCTGCCAACTGCTGCTCCACACACGTGATCTGGTTCTGTAGCTCGCCAAGGAGGGTGTTGTACTGACACTCGGTCTCAGCCAGAGAGGATTCCAGATTATTCCTCTGATAAACAAGACAAACGAGCAGGATTCAATTAAACATCCTGATGGAGCGTGTTTCTACTGCAGGGTAAGAGCTATCCAGCACCATGGGGCTGTTTGAGAGTCGGGGCGAAGAAACCCAGCGCGACCCACCTGGCTGAGCTGCGCCTGCAGGTCGATCTCCAGGGCCTGCAGCTGCCGTCGCAGCTCCGTGACCTGGTTGTTGCACGTCTCTACCTCCTGGCCGCTGGTGATCACCTCCCGATTCACCTCCTCAATCTGCGGAACAGGGAAGAGCTTCAGGGAAGAGCTGCGCGGCCTGAGCCGCCTCTTACACAACCCCAACACAAGCAATAGCAAAAGCGCGGGTGAGCAGGGCCCTCTCCTCGCTATTTGCTCCCTTTAGAAACTGCATTCGCCTCTGGGCTGTTTTGTGTCTTCAGCCCAAACGCCGCTGAGTTTCGGCACCGCAAGGCCTTGCAGCCAAGGCTGCTGCCCGCGGTGGGGCAGAGCAAACAGGTCGGACAGGCCGGTCCCCTGCGCCGCACTGCGAAAGAGCTGAGCTCAGCCCTGCTCTAGAGCAAAAACTGCTGCTTGTCTCCGTTTCTGTCCCCCGAACCGCCCTGTGCTCCGGGGCTGCTCCCCGTGCGGGCGCTTCGCTCACCTTGCACTCGTACCAATCCTCGACTTCCTTGCGGTTCCGCGCTATCAGCGTTTCGTACTGGCATCTCAAATCCTCCAAGATCTGCCTGAGGTCTGGCCCAGGACAGGCGTTCACCTCCACACTCACATCTCCGGTCGATTGTTTCCTCAGACAGTTCATTTCCTGGGAACACAAGCGGGATCAGGAGGGGTGAGGAGTGCGGATTGGGACAGGACCCCCAGCCCAGCAGACCCCGTGGGCAGTTTTTCTCCCTTGGCATCCCCTGGTGCCCGCACAGCCCCAGAAGGAGCATCTGCCTCCCCGCAGAGCTTGGGGCAGACAAGGCTGAGCCCCAAGCACCCCACGGGGCAAAGCTGTGGCATGAGGTGGCAGATCTTGCTCTTTCCAAATCGCCCTGTTTTGCCTGCGAATCGTGCTGCAACGTTCGGGCTGCGGCGCGGGCAGCCTCCCTACCTCCTCGTGGTTCTTCTTGAGGCAGCAGAGCTCCTCGCGCAGGGACTCCAGCTGCGTCTCCAGGTCGGACCTGCACAGGGTGAGCTGGTCCAGGACCTGGCGCAGCCCGTTGATGTCGGCCTCGACGCTCTGGCGCAGGGCCAGCTCCGTCTCGTACCTGAACCAGGGGCAAGAAGGCAGCAAATCAGAACGGTAACGGTGTGTGCTCAGACTGTGCAGGCTTCCATCTCCCTGCCCTGAACTTTATTTTGTTGCCCGGGCTGAGTGCCCTGTGCACTGCTCTAATGCCTGTCCCGTGAACGCTTTTCCCTTCCTTTTGCCATTCCCGACCAGGGTATGTTGGTTATCGCTCCCCCAGCGGCATTTCTGCCCCATGGATAGTGATGTGCATCCCTCCGTGATGGAGACCCCCCAACTATTAACGAAGGGAGAGGCGGTGACGCCCGTCGGCAGCGCGTGCGTCCTCGGTGCCGTCCCCGCGGGCCCTGGCTTTGCTTGGAGGGACACGCGGGGGGACGCGGGCACTCACTTCACGCGGAAGTCGTCAGCTGCCATCCTGCTGTTGTCGATGTCCAGAATGATCTTGTTGTTGTCAATGGTCGCGCAGACGATCTGGAAGAGAGCAGAGCCTGAGCGCCGCCGCGTTGCTCCCCGCCGTCCTGCCCTCTTTCCCATGTCATTTTTCTGTCACCTTTTTGCCTAATTAGATTTATTCTCCTCAAAGAGAGCTATTCCAGGAGGCAGTTTTGCCTCCTCGATAGGCCTTAAAGAAGAGAATGAGTGAGCAGAGGCCAGGAGCTAAAGAGCTGAGAGGTGGGACCTGGTTTCAAGGTCTCAAGGCATCTTCCGAGCATCCTTCGGAAGGAGGTGAACCTAAAGACGCTTCCTTAAGTCATGGAGCTTAGCTGGCATTCAGGCTGGATTGTTCTCGACTTCAAGTTTAAGGATTTGGGGAAGGCAGTTGGAAGCTCTCCCTGAACCTCCGGATGAACCACAGCTTTCATTACAGGCACGGCAGTGTAAGGCTCCTTGCACCGCTGCTGTAATCAACAAGCATCTTTGACTGTGGGATTTCAATATTTATGATGTTGCATTTGATACAGCATTTCAGAGGTTTGTTTTGCTCGTGTTCTGCGCTTTGCTTTGCTCTTCCTACTGCGCTGCCACCACTGCATTTCCTCAGAGCACACTGGGTAATACCACACTTCTACTTGTCTAGCCAAAACACTCATTTTTTTCCTATTTAAGAGCATTTCTCAACCTATATCACCTAGAAGCCTGTGTCACTGATAGGCACCTGTTCCCCACAGTGTCATACAAGTTGCCACAATTTGTTTGCAAAGATACTTAGCAGCAGTAAAACTACCCCTAACACCGACAATTGGTTTGGAGTGCAAAATCAAGAACAAGCCTTAAAACGGAGGAAACCACTGCAAAAAACGTGTTACCTGGTTCTGCAGATCTTCAATTTCTTTGTAGTAGCAGCTGTAGTCCCGGGGCTCGCAGGAGAGGCCCTGCGTCGCGTACCACTCCCTGATCCTGCACTCCAGCTCCGCGTTCTCCTTCTCCAAGCACTTCACCTTGTCCAGGTAGGAAGCCAGGCGGTCGTTGAGGTTTTGCATGGTCACCTTCTCATCGCAGGATGAGAGCAAGCAGTCGCCACCGAGGCCACCGACAACCACGCCGCCTCCGAGGCCGAAGCCGAGGCCATTGCCATAGCAGCTGCCACCTCCGTAGCTCCCGCCAGCCAAGCTCCCAACGCTCAGTCCCCCGCCATAATTCACTCCACCGCAGTAACTCCTTCCAGAAAAACCTCTGCCACTGCCTATGCCATAGGAAGAAATCCGTGCTCCGCCACCACCACCAATGATACAGCTGCCACCGCTGCTCCTGCCTTTGCTAGACACAGTGATCGTCTCCTTAATATTGCAACTCATGGCGACAGCGGCTGGAAATGCAAGCAGAAGCCCAAAGCAAGATGCACAGCGTGATATTGAATCAGACTGCGAGGGAATCGTGCGGCGAATCCCTATTTATACCTTGCAGAGTGGGTGTCACCGCGACGCCGCTTCCCAGGAGGCCGGCCACTCCAGCCAGGGGTGCCAAGAATAATTTCTCAAAGGGAAGTTTCCTTTCAAGAATCCCGGTAGACAAGGAAGGCGCTTTACATGTCTCTTGCTAATTTCGAAAATACATTAGCAATAATGTTTTATGAATCATCAGCTTTTTGTTTATGATGCAAACTTTACAACATTAAGCCAGGAAAAACACTGTCCTAAATTATATACCAGGAGGAAATCATTAAAGGTTATTGCATCAAAGAGCTCTTTATCTCTCATTAATTTATTTTCATTTTATTTTGAGTCGAATAAGCAGTTTTCCTGCAAGGTGCTGATGTCGGAATATGTAAGATGAAAAAGAAATAATAAATAAAAAGATGAGTCTGGAATGATGTATGAGGAATGATGTAAGAACTTTGTGGAAAGATCAGAGACACCGAGATTAACTTTAAATCTCTCCATGGGCAAAACAGCAACTCGAGCACTCTCCTATGAGAGCAGCAAGGCTGTGGAGTGATCCCTATGGACACGGACCAAAGGCTCTTCCTGTGTGACCTCAGACTTTCCAGCAATTCCCAATGGTTTGTTCCTTGCAGAGAATCTACCCTAAGGATCTGCCTGTCATTCAGGGCAAGATGTTTCTGTCGCTTTGTGCTCACGGCGGGTGGTCGGAGCTGGGAAAAGGCGGCGTTTTGGGAAGTTCGGGGAGTTGAAGCGTCCTGTGGGCGCTTTGTGCCTTGGAGCTGCAGGGATGGGAATGTGGGTGCAGCTGGCAGAGCGCTTGGTACCCCGTGCAGCTCTGCCCCGCTGGGAGAGGACACGTGAAATCCCACCTAGAGGTTCTGGTCCATCACTTCTTAGGCAGAAAAATCTAAAAAGCAGAAATTCTCCCGCTCTTCTGGCATCCCAACTCAGGCTACGTTCAGTTTTGTGAGGTGTTTTGCTAAGATTCGAGCCGCGTAACCTCAGAGATGCAAGAGCAGCGGCCTTTCCCGCAAGGAGAACCTGTTTCTACTGGTTTCTCCTGGTTTTCTGTTCTGGTCGTTACACTTGAGCAAGAGCCGGGTGTTCCGCAGCCTCCTGAAACTGCTCATTCCATGAGGAATTTGCCAAACCCAGTTCACCAACGAACAAATGAGATCCACCTTGCGTTCACGTCCTCTCCCCGTGCCAGGATTACGGATGGGAATAACCTCTGCACCAGCAGGGGAATAACCCCTGCTGAAACAGCAAAGTGTCCCAATATTTGTAGCTTTAGCCCTTGGTTTATCTGCGCGCTGGTTCATTCATCTCCCCTTTGGGCTGGGGAGGTGCCTCCCCTTATCTCGGCGTCGCTGGGAGGCAGCGACATTCCTGTGGTGTCTCCGCAGGCTGGGATGGAGCTGGGGAGACGCGCAGGGATTTATCCCGGGATAGGGAGTGAGCCGGGCTAAGGGGCACGCAAGGTCTCCCGGGCCTGGTGGCGGCCGCCCCTTCTGCCACCTTCTCCGCTCATAAATACCAAGGAACAAAGCTCTAAATAGGCAACAACCCGAATAAAAAGTTCTTGTGTGTGGAAAGGAATACCTGGATCTCGCTGCTGGGGCTGGGGATCGTAATTGGGACAAGGGTGTGGTGTAGGAATGAACCGAAACTGATGTAATATTTGCTGCGCTGGAAGTTTTGCCCCTCCTGTGAGTGATTCCGCGGCGTTTCCCAAGAGCATCTGCGGGCGCATCCCGGCCCTTCCCGCTTATCGCTGCGGCGCAGGAATGCGGGCAGGGAGGGCAGGACGCTCCGTGCCCCATGGAGTCACCGCGCCGGAGGACGGACCATGGAGGCGGCTGAACCCCGGGGTCCCCCGCGGGCCTGGGCCTTCGTCCCTAGTCCCCCTCCTCGCGCCGCTCGCGCACGCCTGCCCCGTTTCCTGCTGTTTCTCTTTTATTTTGTCTTCAGAAAATGGTGCTCTAGTGAAGACTTAGAGTAATAATTGTCCTGAAGATCTAAAAAATATTAAGATGAGCCTTTTTTTCCCTGCCATTTGCACTCAGTTGTTTACGCTCATAAGCTCCCTAGGCCAAGTCTGACTAGCATGAAGAAGTATGGAAATCCCATGGAAATGTAATTTCCAGCCCAAGGTTTGCAGCGCCGTAATTTGCAGCTCCCTAATATATGGGTTCTTTGCAGGGTGCTTTTTATGGGAATCTGATTATCATAAACTCCCTGTTTATGAGCTGCTCTCCAGACACCGTGACAGCGTTGGAGGAGCTGAGTGTTCCTTCCTTGGGGCTTCCCGGGGGCACGTCCACAGCCTCGGCATCATTAGAGACCTTCTGGCCGTGTCATTAGGTCTCCTTCACCTCTCAGGAATTTAGGGCAGCTCCTGGTGAGGGTGCACGCTCTGCACGGCCGGCCTGGCGTGGAGGCTGCCAAAACCTTTGGTGTTGGTGCAGGGAGGCCGGCGGAGCAGCTAGATGTCAGCAGCAGTTCGTAGGAGCAGAGCGGAACGGAGCTGGGGGAATGGGCAGGAGCTCAGCAAGGTGCAGGCTTTGGGGTCCTGGGAAGAGCCTGGGCTTTCCAGGAGCCTGGAACGTGCCTGTAGTGTCCCTGTGTTTTGAGGAAGGAGAGCGCTAGGCCTGGGACGCTGGAAGAGGCTGGGGCTGGGAAGAGCAGCAGGGCCTGGTCTCACTGCCTGGACAAGGCAGGAGAAGGCAATGGGAAGGACCAAGGCAAAGATCTGCCTTCCCATTTCTTCTCAAACAGATGTCCGAGAATGCCTGGACGGAGGCAGGGGAGTCTAAGCAACAGGAATTCATCGTTGCAGCCTTTCTGAGTGTCCCTCGTGCTGCTTTGGGAAGCTACAACCGTCCGTGTCTACCCACGTATTCCTGCCTCAAGTCCAAGGCTTTCCAGAGAGCAAGGACAGATGACAGAGAAGGCCTTAGAGTCTTGCTTTAAAACTTGTGCCTATGATATCTCCATTGCATCAGCACTGCCGTTTCTGCAGTGATGGAGAAATCTGCTTCTTTATGAAAAAATGAGGTTAGATTAGTATGTGCCACATTATACTATATAATGTGAGAGGTTTGTGAGAGGTTCCTGTCTTTCTAGCTCCTGCCCTGGCCCCATGCCGTGATCTCCAGTTTCTTTGCGTTTTGGCTTGCCCAGACGTTCACACTCGAGCAGGGCTCCGCACCGCAGGGTAGAGCTAAGGGAAGGCTCTGCGTGTCGAACAGCCCTGGCGAGCTTTTCCCCTTTGCTTTATTGAGCTGCACTCATTTCGTTCCATCCCATCCTTGCCGGTTCCCCCCAAAAAGATATGTTTAATAAAAAGATGATCTCGCAATCTTGAACAGTTCCTGCTTTTCAGGAGCAGCGCGACCGGGAGGTGACTCAGTGACTACGTGACAACAGATAGGAAATAGCTGTGTTGCCTCGGGTGCCTTTTTAATGAGGAGATACCCGTAAAGTGAAAGGGACTGGTCTGAAGCCGAACGGTCCCAGCAAAGTTTCCAGCTGGACCCATTCCCGGTGCCAGTGGGAACGGGAACTGGATGGCAGTGAGGGGACACAGCCTGGATGTGTCCCGCAGCGCTAGACTGGTGCGGACACGGTCCATCCCCTCTTGTGCCATCACTGACTGCTTTATTTTACACTAGCTGCTTTATTTTTCTATATATTTTTTCTACAACTGTGTTTTAGCAAAGCAGTATATACACCCTGGCAACGCAGTATATACACCCGGAAATGCACAGACACAGATTTCTTGATTGCATCAGGCAGAAGCGAAGTTTTATTCGAAACGCTTTGTCACGGGCAGCTACATTAATGATCATAGGACTATTTAACTCAGTAATAATCATGGCAATTGCGCACACGCAGCAGAACAGGCTGGAAGAAGCAAGTAGCACAACAAAGCGGCCGTGGCCGGCGCTCTGCGTGTCGCGGGACGCGTTGCGTAGCATCGCTTGGCGGCGGCGGTCAGTGCATTTTCTGTCTCTTTATCCATGACGCTGCTTCGGGGATCTTTTGTGGCATATTCTCATTTCTCTGCTTAGTCACAAATCCTCCTGCAAGGCACTGCAGAGATCAAAGGGAATATTAATTTGTCTGGAGCGAAATGAGGCTCTTCCCTGCCGCATCACTATTCCTGCGCTCGTTTCCCAAGCCAGCTCAACGAGAATTCAGCTGGATGGCGGCCCCTCCTGGAAAAGCCTCCCTGTTCCCGTGGGATAGACGGGATGGGGCCGGGGTGAGCTCTGCCCCTTGGTGTTGGGCTGCAGGACGCAGGAGGACGAGGACCGGGCTCTGCTGCTTGACCTAGAAGGGGTCTCTGGAAGGGAGGGCCCCCATCCTTACCTTGTATCTCGGCCGCTCCGCAGGACGGGATCTGGGAAGACGTGGTGTAAGTGTGGCTCGTCCTAATGATACCGCCTCCTCCTATCCCGCTCGTTCGTGTAACACCTCCTCCCAGGCCCGAGGACTGGCCAATTCCTCCTTGCTGACTGCGGGGACAGAAAATAACATTTTAATGAGGGAAATCACAGCTTGTTCGTTGTCACCGTTGCTCTCAGTGTGCTTTCCTCTCCAGGATAGGCAGTTTTTTGCAGCAAGCTCTCGCAGGGAAGCAGGTTGCCACCATCAGTTACCAGGCAGCCCGCAAAGTTCAATAAAGGCAAAAAAAGCAATGCAGAGGCTACACTTCTGGGCTAAAATCCCCAGGACACGGGTATTTTAGTGTATCTGCTGGTGTGTCTCAAGTCTACGTACATGAGGTCCTGCTGGCCGCCCTCCAGCAGGCAGCGGTACGTGTGGATCTCCTGCTCCAGGCGGCACTTGACGTCCAGCAGGATCTTGTACTCCTGGTTCTGACACTCCATCTCGGCGCGCAGGTCGGCCAGTTGCTGCTCCACGCACGTGATCTGGCTCTGCAGCTCGGCAAGGTGGTTGTTGTAGCGACATTCCGTCTCGGCCAGGGACGACTCCAGGTTATCCCTCTGGGAGGCGAATGCAGCACAAGGGAAATACGGGCGTGATGAGCGTTGCGCTCAGCAAGCCGTCCTTGTGTCGGCTTTCCAAAAGGAACAGGGAGATGGGATGGATGGGAAGCGCTGCTGGGCTGCCCACCTGGCTGAGCTGCGCCTGCAGGTCGATCTCCAGGGCCTGCAGCTGCCGTCGCAGCTCCGTGACCTGGTTGTTGCACGTCTCTACCTCCTGGCCGCTGGTGATCACCTCCCGATTCACCTCCTCAATCTGCAAAGCACCACAGGGAAGAGCTTCAGGGGTGCTTTAATGCAAGTGAGATTGAGTATGAAAGAAATAGCAGAGAAGGCAGCAAAAAAAAAGCATGAAATGAGAAGAGTTTGGCTGAGCTCTCAGCTTATTCAAATGCAAATCCTGCCTGCAATTCCTCTTGCTCTTCCCCTGCTCTCCGTAATAGCTCTGCTGTGGAGTTCTTCACACTGCTAATCCCTGACAAGGACACAGCACTTTGAGAGTAGCAGAATCTCCTCTGCTGTTTGGTCAGTTTGAATCAATGCTAAAGATAACCACATATATTACATAACACGCAACCGCAGTATGTTACGTGGTGTTAAACTGAAATAAATCCGTGCAAAGCAATTGCCTTGGTGTTAGCCTGGGAAAGTCACTGAGCACGTTTCTCTCACCTTGCACTCGTACCAATCCTCAACTTCCTTGCGATTGCGTTCGATCAGCGTTTCATACTGGCACCTCATCTCCTCCAGGATCTTCCTGAGGTCTGGCCCGGGACAGGCGTTGACCTCCACGCTCACATCTCCAGTCGCTTGCTTCCTCAGACAGCACATTTCCTGGAAACACAACCCAAGGCATGGCAGTTATATATATTTTTAAAGGAAACCAATGGAGGGAAGAGCACAGCCCCAACAGAGACCCTCTTATGCACAGCTCCTGTTCCACAGGTACCATCCCCATCAAGCACCTGTGGCTGGAGAACGCTCTGCAGCCAACAATCCTGCACTGGGGACCAGGAAAAAGGGAAGCCGGGATCCAGAATGAAGGAGGAGCAGCCTCCCTACCTCCTCGTGGTTCTTCTTGAGGCAGCAGAGCTCCTCGCGCAGGGACTCCAGCTGCGCCTCCATGTCGGACCTGCACAGGGTGAGCTGGTCCAGGACCTGGCGCAGCCCGTTGATGTCGGCCTCGACGCTCTGGCGCAGGGCCAGCTCCGTCTCGTACCTGAACCAGGGGCAAGAAAGAGCACTCAGTGTTTGGCACCAGCATTCTGCTCTTTTTCAATGTGACATCAGCCTGATTCAGTCTTTCTTAAGCTATTTTCCTAACTAGCCTGACAAGATGCTAAGGAAGCGGTGCTGAGGCTTGCTCCATCCAAATTTTCCTTCTGTCAGCTTTGTACAGAACTTTCTAACTGTGGCAGAGGTGAAACTCCCCAGGCTTCTGCATTAAAAATAAATAAAAACTAGGTGAGAAACACCTTGTGCCAAAGCATTGGCTCAGGGGGAGCTGCTGCAGGATGCCCTTGAGGAACTGGGGACACTCACTTCACTCGGAAGTCGTCGGCCGTCATCCGGCTGTTGTCGATGTTCAGGATGATCTTGTTGTTGTCTATGGTTGCACAGACAATCTGGAAAAGAGCAGGTAGAAGGGTGAGTCCCTGCCCTGTATCCTCAGGTTGGCCCATACTTCAAAACCTGCCCTTTTCTCTCTTTTTTGCCTTTTTTCTGCTATTGGGGAGGTCAGAAGGACGGCAGCTCCAGGGCAAGTGGAGCCCAACGGTGTGCATTAAAATGCTGGTAAAATTGCTGGGTATTAAAATAGATGGTTCAAATGGAGACAGTTATGGAAGGGTAATTAGTGTTGCCAGTGCCTGCCGAGATCCACCTAACGTTTTAAATGTAAATCCTGTGTTCTTAGACAGAACGCAAGGCTTTGTTTCAAGACATAATTAGGGATCTGTCTCATTCTGTCCATTGTTTACAGGATTCTTTTCACTTCATTCCTTTTTAATGCATTGACATCCCAAAATTTTTCCCTAATGCAGTTTGGAAAAAAAGTTCGAGTTTTACATTCCATATCCAATATGCATTAGGACAATGCTCTCTTTGCTCTTATTTTTATCTAGATGTTGACTAGTTTGCAGTTCTATATAAAAGAGTAAAGTTTGTTTTTGTTTTTTTTTTTAAGGAATTAGCAATTAGCTGGAATTCTGCAAGGCTGATAGCAGGATGCTATAGCTACAGACAAGTGAATGTGATTCATTGTTTATTTCTCTTTTAGTTGCTTTCTTGGCATATATCTAAGCATATTGGCACAAGCCTCATTCAGCAAGGCTGCTGAGCTGGTCCAGATGTATTCTGTGCACGTAACATTCTCCCTTTCAAATAAATCTGATGAACAAAAGCCCTGGAAACAGTCCAAACACTCACAGCAAGCTCTAGGGCTTCCTATAGGCAGCTGCCTTAGCTAAGTGTGTTCAGCAAAAGCATTTTGCAGTAATGAAATGGCACTCTTGAGAATGGCACGAAGCTGTGAAACAGCCCTGTGGGAGAGGGAGGAAGCGGCTAGAAATGGCATTACCTGATTTTGCAGATCTTCAATTTCTTTATAGTAGCAGCTGTAGTCCCGGGGCTCGCAGAAGGGGCCCTGCTTGGCGTACCACTCCCTGATCCTGCACTCCAGGTCAGCGTTTTCTTGTTCCAGGCACCTCACCTTGTCCAGGTAAGACGCCAGGCGATCGTTAAGGTTCTGCATGGTCACCTTTTCGTCACCAGAGAGAAGGATGCCATCACCAGAAAAGCCCCCGCCAGCTACCCCACCACCGAGGCCAATACCAATGCCACCGCCAATGCCACCGCCAAAGCGGACGCTGCCACCGCTGAATCCAATGCCTGAGCATCCTCCGAGGACACCAGCTCCTAAGCCGCCTCCGTAGTTTCCACCGGCCAAACTGCCGGTGCTCAGTCCTCCTCCGTAATTCACACCACCGCAGTAGCTCCTACCAGAAAACCCTCTGCTCCCACCTATCCCGCAGGTCGTGTATCTTCCAGAGGAGACCGAGGAGATGCGCGCTCCTCCGCCACCACCACCGCCACCGATAACGCAGCTGCCACCACTGGTCCTGCCCCTCAGAGAGCCAGTTGTCTGCTTAATGCTACAACTCATGGTGAGGCCAGCTGCAGCTCCAGCCCAAAGCCCAAAGCAAGATGCACAGCTTGATATTGAATCAGACTGCAGATTTTCTGCCGCCGCAGATCTCTATTTATACCCTCCAAAGGGGGTGTCATGTATAGGGTGTTTCTTCTTCCCACGGGGCTGGCTAGTCTTGTTGTTTATGCCAAGAATAAATAGCCCATAGGCAGTTTCCCTCTAGAAATCCCAGTTCACAAGGAAGATACTTTACATGTCAGCAGCTTATTCCAAAAAATAAAATAATATTTTATGAGTCATCAGCTTTTTGTATGATGCAAACTTTACAACAAGTCGAGAAAAAAAGTTGCCCTAGATTATGCACAAAGAAGAAACATTGGTATTTATAACATCAAAGTGCCTTTTATCTTTTATTAACTTGTATTTATTTTATTCTTAGTCTAATAAACATTTTTATATCACATGCTATGTTAGAGTACGTAGAATAAAATTGGGGAATTAATATAAATTCTTGTTTCTGCAAAACATGAGTAATGGTGGCTGCAGCAGCGGGATGAGCAGTGACGCGGTGGTGTGGGCATCGCTGGGCGCTATTGCAGACGGTCGGTCTAACGCAGGCTTTGCTATGAGATGTCCTAAGTCCCCGAGTCCCGAGGACCTAGTCCTGGTCTAATTCTCTGGTCACGCTCCTACAAAGCAGTGACTTGCAGATTTTGGGAAGCGAGTCCCGTTGATCCCCGTGTCCGGGTGTCACAGGGCCTCGATGCAGCCGAGTGGCTCGGGTGCTTCTCGGAAGTTATTTTTCCCTTACGGTAATTGCTTTCCTTGCTGCCTCAATTTGTGGTGACTGTAGATAAGGAGGCCATGGGAAAGGGAGTGTCCAGGGGCGGTTTGTCCGCCGATGGACGGGGATGCGATCCCGCACGCGTGTGCCGTCGGGAACGCCGAGGTTGTGCTGAGCATGGAATGAGAAGCAGAAGGGCTCTCCGCATTCCCTCACCGACACGGCCAGGGGAATGACGGGCATTAGCGCGGTCTGTCGTGGCAGCACCATCTCCAAAGCAGAAGAGGATGCAGGGAGCCGGCTTAGCCGGTGGAGGCATCTTTCTGCAGAAGACAACCATAATGAGAGGCCATTGTGCTCCAGCGACGGCTCGTGTTCCCTCCAGGAGGGAATTTCCAAGCAACTCTTACTCGCGAGCAACCTTTGACTGCAGCGTGTCCAAATGCGAAGCTGCAGGAGAAGTTGTGATAGATGCAGTTGTCACAGCCCTGAGAGCCGCTCTCAGGTCATGGGAGACGGGCAGGGAAACCCTCTGCTTTTTGAGTGTGAAAGCACCTGGGTGCCTTCTGTCCCTGTTGTAATAGAGTGTCCAAGACCTTGTGTAAATTTGATCATCTCGCCAGCAAAAATTAGTTCTGTCTTGTCTCCAGCGGGCTAATTTATTTATTTAGATCAAAAAATGAAAAGATGCCTACACAAGGCTGGCAGCATCCTGGAATATTCATTATTCATATGTGCAGGGAAACAACTTGCCGAAGGACCCCGCCGGAGCTCAGGCTCCTGAATGGGATGGCAGTGCCTGAAAAACGAGTCCCTCGTCCCCCAGGAGACACGTCCCTCTGCTCCCCACCCAGCGTGGACTCACGGCAGTTAAAATCATGAGAAAAGAAGGAGAATAGAGGCTAAATCTGGCTTTCATCATTCGGTTTGAGGAATATAATTGGAGACAGGGTGCGGCTTTGAGAGCCAACAGAAATTAATATAATGTCTGGCTTGCTCGGAGCTCTGCTGTGTAGGTTTGCAGCAGAAATTGGCTCGCAGCAGCTGCGAGAGCAGGGCTGGACGCTGAGCTGCCCTTCCCGCCCTTCCCGCGTCTCGGGATAGGGGCAGCCCCTGGAGAGCCCCGTTCCGCACGGATGGGCCGAGAACCCCCTTCTGGCAGCAGATACCTGGTGGAAGAGGGGCCACAAAACCTTCATGTGGATGTTGACCAGCCCTATGGGTATGACCTGCCTCAAAGGTCTGCAGGCTACAGAGTCCCATGTTACCAGCAAAGAATAGGAATGACCCTACAGCTCTTGCAGATCTCCATGTGAGGAGGAACTTCTTTAATGTGAGGGTGACAGGGCACTGGCACAGGCTGCCCAGAGAGGCTGTGGAGGCTCCTTCTCTGGAGATCTTCCAAACCCACCTGGATGCCGCCCTGTGCCCCGTGCTCTAGTGTCCCTGCTGGAGCAGGGGTTGGACTAGATGATCCCTAGATCCTCAACCTCAACCGTTCCGTGGTTCTGTGATTATGGCAGAGAAGAGGCAGCTCCAAAGGTGCATGAAGTGGGTAAACGCTGCCACGCAGCAAAGGGCAGCTCATTTTGAGGTGCCATCGCGGGCAACAGTGCCCGCGCCGTGGGCGCCGCGCCGGGCCCGGCGTTGGGCGCTCTGCAGTGTCAGCCGTCCCCGCGGCGCTCGCCTTGTTCTGCTTATCGGCCTTGACGAGATAATGTTTCCTTGTGTCACTACAAGCAGGGAGTGCCTAATTCGACAGAACTCTGCTTTCACAAGCGTTGCTTCAGTGATGTTTGTGCAACCGCACACTGCAACGTGATTTTATCTTGTCGCTTGTAATTACTAGTAGTAATTTGCATAATAGCCATTAGGCATCACTTATTAACTACTACTTTGATGTGATACTGAGCCGGCTCCAGACCTCATGCTCCCATCTTTCAAATGCAGACCGTGGTGTTTTCTGGCTAGTGACTCACTGGTTTATAGCACTACACTTAGCAGAATTCCTGTAAGGCAAGTGAAACAATTATCACAGGGAGTTTGCTAACAACATGATCCTAGCTCTTAAATACGCCTCTGCGAGCAAGGTGATTACTCTGCTTCAGTCCTTTTTTGCTGACTATTCTCCTCTTCTCCTCCTGATTTTTTTGCAGGGGATGCAGCAGAAGTTCAGCAGCACATGGGGTGGACAGGACCTGGTTTCTTCCCGCTGGAGCTCGCAGCATCTTCCTTGATTCATTTGGTGAAGGGTTCTCGTTTCCTCCTGGCACTGCAGCCAGGCTGGCAGTGTTTGCATCTCTGGGAGCATCGCCCGTTTCCAGGGCAGAGAGGAGCCCAAGGGAGCGGGTGTTGGAGGGCAGAGAGGGGCACGGATGGGAGCGAAGCTGCAGCAGCTTCACTCTGACCTGCTTACGGTAGTAATTCACTCGTATATAATTCTTTAGAAATATTTCACAAGCTGAAGAACAAAAACAGTCCCCACAGAGAGTTACTGTGGGTGTGAGGGAGACTGTTTATATCTGTCTGTTTCATAAAATCAGACTTTAATAGAAAAAATATAGTTTACACAGCACATCAAAATATATCCTAGTATTAGAAATGTGCAGTGCTTGTAATTATGTGTAATTGCTTGCTCAGTGCAGTCCTTAATTCCTGGCTGAACTCCAGCATTAGCAGTGCACAAGATTGGCTGCTTTCTTTCTGTTTCTTCACTTCTGATCCGGTCATTGCTCGGGGATTTTTTTGGATGATTCTGCAGTTCGGGAGCTCCCGAACAGCCCCTGTGAGAACACTGTGTCCCGGGGCTTCTTGTCCCTCATTCCACACTTTGCATCTTCTGCATTTTGTTTAGCTTCTCTTTGCCTCCTCTACCTTTACAGTTTCCACAGTCAATTCCCGTCTGGTTTTAAACTCCCTGGGCAGTGAAGATAGTTGTGTTGGAGTAAAAGAGCACTCATCAAACCCCAGCAAATATTTTGTTATAGAAAGAGGCTGATTAAGCCCCGTGCTGAGGAGCTGCTGGGAGGCAGAGGGGCCTTTCCTGCCGGAGCCGCGGGACGTGCCGGTGCTCCCGGATCGGCAGGTCCCGTCCCCGGAGTGCTGCACGGTGCCACCGCTTCCCGGGCTGGTTACTGCAGCTTACTCGGTAAAATTCTCTCCCACATCTTAATTCGTCTTGTCCTTTTATCTTCCCACGTGTCGCCAGCTGGTTATTCCTGCTCGACTTTGTTTTTTAATCCGCGCAGATGTTCTTTGTTTAGTGTTTTCCCTGGGAACTGCTTTGCTCCACCAGGAGCTGTGTTGGGTCCGGCAGAGTTTTGCTTTCAAAATTTGCTTCCGTCTCACTGGGAAAAGCTTGTTCTTCTCGACGTTACCGGGTTGTGCAGGACTGTTTTATGTTCTATTACACACACACCTACTTAATGAAACTCGCTCTCCCTCGGGAGTCTCCCGCGGTGCAAGACGGTCGCTCGGAGCCTCGCGGCTCCTTCCTGGGCACAATCCCAGCTCCCTCAGCATCTCCTTGCTCATTTCCCCCAGCTTCGCACCCACCTCCCGCTCCCCTCTCCTTCCTGCTCCAGGGACAGGCTGGGAGGAGCGCGGCTCCAGCTTCCCCATTTCCCATCGCTTTGGGAAGCTTTGGCCTCAAGGAGATTTCTAGCCAAAATTGCACGAGAAAGGTAACAATCTGGGCAACAATCTCTGTAATACTTGTGTAATAATTTACTTGTAGAAATCGTTTCCAGGCACAGGATTTATTAGGGACAAGCTTTGGTAGCTTTAGGTGACCGGCGCGGTACCGATCAGCCCGAGCGGCCGGCCGGAGGCAGCGGCAGAGCTCGTTCCTGCCTCGCTTTTTCCAAAGAGTTTGTTCGTGGGGTCTCCTCCTCTTGCCGGCGCTGCTGCCGACCGGGGCGTTGCTTCCATGGGTACTGTGAGCCCCGGCGTCCGGCGGCCTCGCGGGGCCGTCCTGGCCCTAGGGCTGCCCCAGGCTGCTCTTCAGCCCCGCGCCTCTCCCGGTGGCTGTCGCAGGGGCTCCTCTTCCCGCGGGTCCCCTGCGGATGGGAGAGAGCTCCGCTCGCCAAGCGCCATCCGACGCAGCCAGGAGCTGCCCCGGGACGGGCACAGCCCCTTTTTACCCCCTTGAGCATTGCTAAAAGCAGCATCCAGCGCATCCCCCTGCTCCACTGCCCTTCCCCTGCGCGCAGCCCCCACGTCTCCTGCACCCCGTGCGAGCAGGAGCTGCCCTGTCCCCCTGCCAGCCCCGGCCACCGCGTGTCCCTGTCCCCAAAGTGCCTCTTTTCCCCAACTGCTGGAGCAGGTGGGGGCTCAGGCTGCTTTTATGAGCATGTGGCCTTGGATGGGCTGAACAGCAGGTCTCGCCGCTTAAAAATCTCAGCCGGTGGGAAGAGCCAACTGCTTTGCATACAAATTAAATTTCCCCAAGCTTTAATTAAAATCCTGGTGTGAGACTGAAAATGTTTAGATAATTTATTGTTTCAGTTAACTGAGGTGCCAGTCCCTAATCCTGTCTAGCAGTGGCAAAGGCAATAAAACCTAGTTAAATGCCACTTTTCATAGTAGACTTTGCCCAGCAGCCTCTGATGAGCCGCCCGGCTGCCCAGGGCCCTTTGCTGCCCACACAGGGAAGGGTCTTGGATCCACCCTGTCTATCAGAGCCAAATTTTCAGTGCCTCATGATAATGAGCCCCGGCTAGGTCAGTGCTGTTCCCGTCTCTAGCAGTAACTGCCCCGTTTCCCCGTGTGGATGAGTCGGAGCGCGGCGGCCTCCCTAGGCCCGGGCCTCCCTGCGGTCTGCGTACGCGAGGTCCTGCTGGCCGCCCTCCAGCAGGCAGTGGTAGGTCTGGATCTCCTGCTCCAGGCGGCACTTGACGTCCAGGAGGGTCTTGTACTCCTGGTTCTGACACTCCATCTCGGCGCGGATCTCCGCCAGCCGCTGCTCCACGCAGGAGATCTGGCCCTGGAGCTCCGCGAGGTACCTGTTGTAGCGGCATTCCGTCTCGGCCAGGGACGATTCCAGGTTTTCCTTCTGAGGATGGAAACAAGAAGGAGGCACCTTGGGTACACTTGTACCATCTGGTCAGGCCTTCTTAGCCAAGAAATCCCACTAAAATGTGCTCATTTGCTGTCCCAGCTGTCACCCTCATCGTGCAGCTTCCCAAGCAGAGCCGGGATTAGCCGCGAACGCCCACGGCATCACCTACCATGTTGAGCTGGGCTTGGACATTGATTTCCAAGGCCTGCAGCTGGCGCCTCAGCTCTGTCACCTGCTTGTTGCTTGACTCGATCTCCTGGCTGCTGGTGATGACCTCCAGGTTCACCTCCTCCACCTGAAAGGCGAGAGCAGAGCCGCTCACCTGAGCGCGGCTGCGCGAGTGTCCCCAGCACCGAGGCTGGTTCTGCCCCATGCTGGGGCCCTTCTGTCACGTCCCTGTGCTCGGACAGGCCGTGGCCGTGGCCGTGCCGGTACCTTGCAGGCGTACCACTGCTCCGTCTCCTTGCGGTTGCGCTCCATCAGCGTTTCATACTGGCACCTCAGGTCCTCCAGGATCTTCCTGAGGTCCGGGCCGGGGCAGGCGTTGACCTCCACGTTCACGTCGCCGGTCGCTTGCTTCCTCAGGCAGCTCATCTCCTGCCGGGCCGCGCGCGGGTCAGTGCCGGGCACACGCGGGGCACGTCCCCTCTGCCCCTGTCCTAGTCCTGGAGGGGCAGGGGGGATCTCACCTCCTCGTGGTTCGTCTTGAGGCAGCACATCTCCTCGGTCAGGGCCTCAAACTGCAGCTGCAGGTCGGTCTTGCAGCTGGCCAGCTGGTCCAGCACAGGGCGGAGGTTGCAGATATCCGTGTCCACGTTCTGCCGGAGGCCGCATTCCGTCTCGTACCTGCACACGCAGCAAAGAGGAGTCAGCCAGCCCTGGGCACACGGCGGTAGGTCCCTTGCTGCTGCCCAGCCACGTTCCCAAGCAGGTTTTCCAGGTTGGATGCCTGGTGCTCGACAGGGACCTGCTTCACCTGCGAGGTGAGCTTGGGGGAAAAAATTAGGAACGAGCACTTCCTTGGCATTGGGCACGCTATGTAATGAACACGGCTAATGATATCCATGCATTTTAACATGGGAGCATCATGAGCAGCTTCTCGGCTGCCCCCAAGGCCCGTAGGGTTTCCCACCCCCTGCCCCGGTCCAGGCTGCGCGGGGCTGTACTCACTTCACACGGAAGTCGTCCGCAGTCATACGGTTGTTATCAATGTCCAGAATGATTTTGTTAGCTTCCATAGCTGCACATAGGATCTGGAAAAGAGAATGCGGAGCAGGCACTGGGCATGCAGCTTCCTCCAGGGACCTTCCTGGAGGAAACACCTACCCGGGACAATGCAACCCAGGTATTCTATAACAATGTCGTGTGCTGGGGCTATTAGTCTGTCCCAACCAGTGGCATTTCCCTGTGGAGGGGGGTCCCCGTGGGAGCTTGTCTGAGCAGGCTCTGCGAGGTCACCGCGCTCCCCTCAGCGACACTTCACTCTGACCGTCATCTCAGGCACTTCCACAGACCCAGGAATTGCCTGTGCTCTTTGAAACCAGTCTATCCTCCTCAGCGACACTTCACTCTGACCGTCATCTCAGGCACTTCCACAGACCCAGGAATTGCCTGTGCTCTTTGAAACCAGTCTATCCTCACACCGAAGGAAAGCCCAAAGAAATATTAGCGCTTACTTGAAGAAGGGGGATTTACCTGGTTTTGCAGATCGTCGATTTCCTTATGGAAACAGCTGTAGTCCCGCGGCTCGCAGCTGGGCCCCACTTTGGCGTACCACTCCCTGATCTTGCACTCCAGGTCCGCGTTCTCTCCCTCCAGCAGCCGCACCTTGTCCAGGTAGGAGGCCAGGCGGTCGTTGAGGTTCTGCATCGTCGCCTTCCCGCTGGTAGCGAAGAGGATCCCCTCGGCGCATCCCGCCCTGCCGAAGCCGCCGCCGAGGCCGCGCGTGCAGGAGCTCCCTCCGCTGAAGCCCACGGCGGGACAAGGCTGCGGGGCAGCTCCGAAGACTCCAGCCACGCCACCGCCGGCGCTCGCTTGCTTCCCCATTAATCCCTCGTTTAAGCTGCCGCCAGAGAAGGTGCCGGCCATGGCGGCTAAGTCGAAGGCAGCCGGTCTCACGGGGGAGGCCGAGGAGACCCTCCGGGTGCTGCCGGCGCTGCCTCTGCCTTGGGCACAGGCCAAGACCTGCCGGATGCTGCAGCTCATGGCGAGAGCAGCCGAGCCGGAGCGGGCGGCCCAGGGCGGTGCAGGAGCTCGTTGCGTCGCGCTGTCCTCGCGGTCCCTATTTATACCCTTCGTGGTGGATGCCACCACCGGAGCAGGGCTGCTTATTCTTCCTTCCTGTGACCTGGCCAGCTCTGGTTTGTTTTCTGAGCCTGAAATATTTCCCCCCAGGCGTTTGTCTCCAGCAATCCCACAACAGAAAGCTGCTTTGCCTAACAGAAGCGAGTTACCAAACTACATCAAAAATGTTACTTCCTGAATCATCAGGTCTGACTTGTGATGACGGCCAAGGAGCAGGGACACGAGAATGGCGATACCCGCGAGCAGCGCCGTCATGACGCAGCCGGCGTGGGCCAGGGCATGGCCGCGAGCGCTGTGCCCAGCACGAGGGACCAGGCCCTGCCGAAAAGAGCTTGTTCCTCCTCCTTCCCAATGGCCCTTGAAGTGCCCCCCTTCAGGAGAGAGGCCCTTATATTTCGTATGCTGCGTTCAAGTTTTTATGCAGAAGAGGAAAGGGTGTCCCCAGAGCAGCAGATGTTGCAGTCAGCTGTGAATATTCCCTGCCAAGAGAGGCCACATACATGAGAGGTCTCATAAAATTCCTAAAGGAGTGACACGGAGAGCTTCAGGAGCAGATTGATCCATTATAGGTCTGGCCCAAGTCCAGTTTGCACCACGGAAGTTCTCCAAATAGGAGCTGGGGGAAATGTGTTACGATTAGAAAAAAAGACTAGAAAAGATCATGGAAAAAAAAAAGACATTAAGCCAACCTTTTAGGCTTGGAGTGCTGAATTGAAGAAGAAGGGAAATAATTAAAAGGTTTTGTCATACAAATCTTTCATTTTATTATTAACACAGCCATGCTAATATTGTCTGGTTTTTACCTCTTAGTTGTTTAGCGTTGTCTTTGGCATCCAGGCCAGCTGGACTCATCACAGAAGGGATGTGGCAGGTCCAGCCTGTTTCAGGAATATTGCTTATGCCATCTGGGTTGGTTCATTAATTCTGATTTTATCTTGAGTCTGCAAGTCCATAACACCTTAAACGTGGGGTGGTTTCTGTCTGTGTCCATCCGTAATTAGCAGGTGAAGGCTGTGCCATGGGGCCCTGGTGCACATTGTTGGTGTGATGCCCATGGCCAGGCCAGATTGCCCTGGGCTCCTCGTCTGCCGCCCTGTCATCGTTTTTGGTTGGTCACAATATTGCTTTTTTTTCATCAGAGTTATGAAAATATTACTGAGTTTACATTTAACTGAGATTTATATAATATTTCCCTTTCCAACAAAAAGTTTGTTCCTTCCTTTATGAACTTAAGACCTTGCTACAGGTCTCTGTAATCATTAGTCAATTAGACAGTGTAAAGCTTTTATAAGGAGAACAGTCATTTCTGCGGTGATTTTATTGGATTTGTTCTTCATGAGGTTCTTTTGTTTCCAAAATTTGAAATATTTATGAAAACCAGCTCTTGCTTTTACAGCAGGCTCACAGCATGCCTAGGGACGTACCTGTAGTTACAATATCTTATTAAAAGAGATTTTCTTTCTTTTTTTATGAGGACATCCCTTAATGAAGTTATCTCCATGCATAATGGAAGACGCTTTGCAGAATGGATTTTGGAGGCAGCCGCTGTCCTCGGCCGACCCCAGAGCCCTGCAGGCTGCAGAGGAAGGGAACGGCGGCTCCGCAGCGTTTCCCAGGGGCATTTCCCAAAGAGCAGCGCAGACCTGACGAGCCAAAGTCATTACTTCAAGTAACAAATGAGCAGAGAAGCCTTCCCAGGGCAAAGGTGCTATTCCCGTCTAAGGCGCTCCGTGAAAAATAGAGAGAAAGGAGCTGAGCTGCAGCCTCGGATTTGCTTCCTGTATTCCGCATTAGGAAGAAGAGAGGTGGGGAGCAGAGGATGGGCATCGTGGCAATATTCCAGGTATCTGCTGGACCGAGACTGATCTGCAGCTCTCTGATGAAACCGGAATCTCCAGAGCTCTGATCCCAGCATTGCAAATCACTGCAGGCAACTCGCTCGGGCTCCCTGCGTCTCCATTTCATGCTTTGTAGGATGGAAATGGTAGTAATGGTAATCCTTCTGCAGGCGTTGTGCAAACAAACGCCTGATGATAACACAGAGCTTTAAAGATAGGAAGCGAGATATTCATTTTAAACATTATTCACTGTAAGTGTTGTTGTTATGTATTAAGTTTGACACTAGCATGGCCTACATATTTCTCAGCTGATGAAATACATTTCAAAGACATCTCAGTTTTCCTTCCTTTTTTTTTTCCTTTTTTTTTCTTTTTTTCTGTTAAAGATTCACCAATATCCCCTGAGGTCTTGTTTCTATAATTCCTTGCTGAATCCTGTGTAGACTTGTCCTGTGCATGCATCATGCACAAAGCTTGAAAAACACTGTCCATCCCTTGGGTGTGATAATTTGTCCACATCTCACAGATTAAAATGCTAATTGTATAGCATGAGAGTAAATAGTAGGAAATAAATGCCCTACATTTGTGTGATACTTCCCATCTTCAGAGCACGGTAATAGCACCGTGATTATGTACGCTGAGCATGGCCTTTGCTCTGTGATATTAGTGCTATGCAGAATTAGGGGGAATTTAGGCCTTTTTCATTAAAGCAGATATACATGATGAATAGGGAAGATGCCTGGTGAGATCCTCCCAGTGAAACCAAAATCAGTTGATGTCAGAGCAAGCAGCCGGGGTGTGTGACAGTGTCTCCAAGCTATTGCTTATTAGGACGCTGGTGTCTGAGGGCTTAAGACGTCTCATTTATGCTCGAAAAGCAGCAAGTTGGAGTCTTCCTTTGAGCCATGCTGAGGGCCCGTCTGGCAGACAGCTGGGGATGGTATCAGCGCGGGGTGAGAGACATCAAAGCCAACTAAAGATGCTGCTTGTTGTGTCTCGCTGCGACACTCGCCTGTGTCCTTCCGGCAGCGCAATGGTCTTGATGTACCGTGTTGGCAGCAGAGCCACTTAACTCGGGAATTGGCACCTGCTTTGAGCTTCCTGCTTCCTTTAATCCGTAATGCTTAGTTATTTCAGAGAGCCCTTGGTGGTCAGTACCTTTGGGGCTCTTTGTCAATGGCTCAGGAGGTGAATAACTGCCTGAAACACGGCTGAAACACGATGTTTCTTCTGAAAAACCACGACATTTTCAGTTCAATCAGGATTTCCACCTCACCCACAATTCCTTGTCCACTGCCCTAACATCGAAGATAACTTGATTCCAAGGTTTTGCTTGGCCTTGGTTTTGTCTTTGAGATGGCTTTGGCCGTGTGCTTGGAAGGCTCCTTGTTTCTGCTGCAGCTCCAGCAAGAGGAGAAGCCAGACTCAGCCCATGACCCCTGCGTCCTGTGTGTGTTTTGTTTTCTAAACTTTGCTGCAGTTGCCACCCAACGGTGCAGGATGACGCCGCTTCAGCAAACGCTCCCTTTTCTGGAAAGACTTGGCAGGTTCCCCCACTTCTTCGATCACCTTCGCTCTCCTCTGCCTGTCGCGTCCTGCCTCCCCTGAGATCATCATCTCTCCTCGAGGGTTTGCTCAGGCCAAGGAGGAGGCCTTCATGTTCGTGCAGGAAAGACCTCGGTGCCCTTGTGGCAGAAGAACGGATCATCAGGAACGGTCCAGGAGAGGAGGGTGCTTGAATTCAGGTGCCAAACCCACTTCTGCAGCACTATAATTAAAGGGAAGCTGATCTGCTGTAAACTGTTGTTTTTCCTTTTGCCCTAAATATGTCCCCGTGAGGTGGATGATGAAGATGAGGGCATGGTCCAATGTCAGACAAAGCTCCCAAGTCACCAATGCCAAGAAAGCATCAGGCTTTTGCCTCTAAAAGGACTTTCTCTCCTCTGCTCCAGGACCCCAACGTGCCATGGGTGTGGGACGGGCACGGGGCACTCGCTGCCGGGATCCCTCGTCGGGAAGTGATGGTCAGAGCCAAAGGCAAAATCCGCTACGTGCTCCGTTGCGCCGGTTTCGTCACCTAATGCGGCATGGCAGCGTGCCACCAGACGGGGTTGACACGCAGTAACCAGTTTATGGCTTTTCAGGAAGGATTTTAACAATTATCTGCTAGATGCCATAGTGGTAACTAATCATTGCTGCTCATCACTCGGCAGATTAAGCAATGATTGCTTTGGAGCCTGTTATATGCAGCCTTAGGGCAGCATGAGAAAACCTGCATAAAGTTTGACTCTTTAACCAGGCTGTTGGGCACATTTTGCAAAAACAAGACATAAGAAGGTGCGTTTTGGATGTGCCGTGATCTGCTGTGGTGCCTGTCTCACTGGGAAGAGCAGCAATCCTGCCGATGTCTAGCAGGAGACAGGGATTCCTGTGGGACCAGGAGTAACAGGACTGAGCCTGATGCCATTGGCTTTAATGGCCATTTGTGTGTCCCTAGCCTTGTCCTCGGGCATCATCCCTCTGTCATTGCCTCCATTTCATACCAGATTTAGCTGGTTTAGCCTTAGTCAATGCCAGGCATTTCTGAGCAAAAAAAAGAGCCTCTCTCATGTGTTTTGCTTTGAACAGAGCCGTGTCCCTTAGCCTCCCACGTGGGCTCCTGCGTGTGGCCACTGAGGACCTTCCCTAATGTGAGCACATGGCGCAGAAAGTGGGAGACGGGACTGCGGTGGCATGAGCAAGAACGGCTTTATTGGGGGTCTCAGAGTGCCTGTGACACCCGGGACATCGGGGCGAAGTGGGAAGGGGGAACAGGCGGATGGAGCAGCTTCCTGGGCCACATTCCCATCACGCACGACCGCGGATGGGGCTTGTCACAGCCGTCACGCTCGCGGCGCCGCCGTCGCGGCTGCTCCTAGCGGGTGGTGAGCGCGACCTGCTCCCGCGAGGAGACCACCTTCCCGTCCTGGACCTCCTCCACGATGGTGCGGACCTGGCGGGACGTTGTCGTGACTGCAAAAGGAAGGCGAGAAACCATTCTTGTGAGAGCAGGAAGAAAAAGCTTCCCAGTGCATTACAGAATATTGCACGGGCTTAATAAAGACATGGGGAATTCCAGGTGGTGCTCTGCCCATTTTCTTGTTAGCCCTGGCTTTAATTACGGGGAATGAAGAGCTGGGCTGAGAAAAAAGCCAAAAGAGGGGGAAAGCCCTTTCTTAGATCTGTAGCTGTTGTTTGATTTTTCAGGACTGTGTAAAGCTAGAAGATTGGCTGTTCAGGCCCAAGATGAACTTGGACCCAGTCATTCCTGTTGTAAATGCGATTCAGACCGGGGGTCCTTCCCCCTCCACATGGATCTGTTGTGTGGCAGGATCCGGAGTCGCTGCTATAGGTGGGTGAAGCGGGAGCCGCTCTTACCGTCTCTGCCCGAGTGGGAGGACACGGCGGACGAGTACTGCGAGGAGATGCTGCAAGGGGAGATGGAAAGGAGGAGTTAAGGCCAAATTCTGCTGCTCTTGTTTCACAGCCTTCGTATTGAGGAGGAGAACAAGCCAAAAAGTGGTTAATTTTACACCCTAAAGCAACAGCAAGCGGTTCTGGAGAACACAACCCAATAATGTTCATTTGCAGTAGGGCTTATTTTTACCCTCTGAAGCAATTTGATCGATTCCCCTTAAAACCCCCCGCGCTGACAGCGGCACAAGCCTTTCTGTCCCAGCGCATTTTCCGCCTTCGCCGTCCCCGCGTCGAGGAGCCCCCCGCGCCCTGCACGTACTGCGCGTCCTCGCCCTCGAGCAGCCGGCGGTACGTGGCGATCTCCTGCTCCAGGCGGCTCTTGACGTCGAGCAGCAGGCGGTAGTCGTGGTTCTGGCGCTCCATGTCGCAGCGCAGCTCGGCCAGCTGCTCCTCCACGCTGGAGATGAGGGCCTGCAGCTGGGCCAGCTGGGTGCCGTAGCGGGCCTCGGTGTCGGCCAGGCTGCCTTCGAGCGCCGCTTTCTGCGCGCGGAGAGACGGCGGCGGCTCAGGGGGAGGCCGCGCGGCCGGGGAGGCCGCCGCGGGCCCCGCGCGCGCCCGTACCGTGCTCAGCTGCGACTGCAGGTCTATCTCCAGGCTCTGGATGGTGCGCCGCAGCTCCGTGATCTCCGACTTGCCGCTCTGCAGCTGCTCCGTGTTGATGGCCACCTCGCGGTTGAGCTCCTCCGTCTGCGGCGAGGCCGGGTCAGGGCAGAGGTGGCCGCGGCCCCGCGCGCCCGCCGTGTGCCCGCCCGCCCGCTCACCTTGCTGAAGAACCACTGCTCGGCGTCGCGCCGGTTCTTCTCGGCCAGCGTCTCGTACTGCTCCCGCATCTCCGCCAGGATCTTGGTGAGGTCGATTCCGGGAGCAGCATCCATCTCCACGCTGATCTCGCCACCCACCTGCCCACGCAGGGCGTTCATCTCCTGGGGCGACACGTGTGTTACACACATCAAAACGGTAGCAGTGTGTTCCTACCATGGCCGATCATGATTGGTCTTTTCACACCCAACACAAGAACCCCACCAAATTTTCTTTTACAATTTCTGTCTCCAGAAAGAAAAAAAATTTCAATTGGGGTTTTGCAGCATATTAGTGAAACCCAAGGGTATGTTCCTCAACCTGTGCCCAGCACACCTGTGTGGTTGATGTGCTTTGGCTGAGGATGGACACATCCACAGGATGGACATTTCCCTCTCCCCTACCCAATGTGGTCTCTCCTGCCTGCCCTCATGTCGGAGCCCGTCCAGCACACGGGATGTGCCCTCTTGGCACAGCACAAGACTCACTCTGCAGTCCCCTCTGTGCCCCATCTCTGCTCACCTCCTCGTGGTTCTTCTTGAGGTAGGCCAGCTCCTCCTTGAGGTTCTCGATCTGCATCTCCAGGTCAGCCCTGGCCAGGGTCAGCTCGTCCAGGACCCTGCGCAGGCCGTTGATGTCGGCCTCCACGCTCAGGCGCAGAGCCTGCTCCGTCTCAAACCTGGCAGCAAGGAAAGAGTCGCACCTTGTAGCCTGGCTGGTGGGGAGCTTTTCTGTCTTGCTTCCTTCCCCAGCTTGGCCTACTTTAGTTAACTAGTTCGTTTTTATTAAATTTTATCAAAAGTGTCTGTGCAGCTTTGCACAGTGCAGCGGGGTCAGGACACCATGCGCAGGCCAGGAAGGGATGTTCCCTTCCATGGGTTGCACCATTGATGCTTGACGTAGAGCTGGGTGACACCAGGCCTGCAGAGCCGAGGGAACCCCACACAGAGCAGCTCTCCCTTGTGTCCCCTCCTGCTCAGAGCCTTAGACTCACTTGGTCCTGAAGTCATCAGCTGCCAGCCTGGCGTTGTCAATCTGCAGGACTATGTTGGCATTTTCAACAGTTGCAGCAAGAATCTGCAGGAAAAAAAGAGGATGAGGAGGAATGGAAAACGATTTTGAAATGACCGCATGGTGCTGATGAGCTCCTGCCTAGGAGCAGCACTGAACCTGCTGCCCCCAGGCTGCACTTGCACAAGGACAAGATGCTCCAGCTTCAGCTCTTGTTGGCACTAATTCAGTCTTGAGAAGATGCTGAAGAGGCCCCACTCTGTCCCCCCCCACCGAAATGACATCTCAGGCACACACAGCACCCCCTGCATTGATCACTCCAGCCCTGGGCTGTGCCTGGGAATGCAGCACTGCTCAGCTGGGAAGGAAAATCCATGAGGAAGAACCTTGTCCCTGAAGCCTTTTGCTGTTATTATTATACCTGTGGTGCAAATATTTGCTCTGGCACTTAGAAAGTGCTTGGCCAATTTGAAAGGAAAAATTGCTAGCCACAGGCTAATGAAAAACTCTCACTGAGTTCTGATGCTTCAGGGAAAATCATGGCAACAGTGCAGGAAAGGAGTATTAGTAGTTAAGACAAGGATGAATGTGAGGAGACCCCCTAGTTCCTTGCTGGGATCTTGGAGGAAGCTTCTGCCTCCACGTTGGCCACGTGCTGGATTCCAGAACGGCCCCGAGCTGGATTTCAGGGCAGCTCTGTGGTTCATGAGCTGCGAAGCCTCAGAGAAGGGTTCTCTGCACCTCCCAAAGGAGAAGCATCCTGGGGCACCTTCACTTCTTACCCTCTATCTTCAGCTCCTGACAGGCTCTAAGTGATTCCTCTGAATTCTGGGATCATTAGGAAAGCTACTGGGCACCCCTGCTTGCATATCATTTTGCAAAAGAGAGCGATACCAAATACCAAAGGCATCAAAGATACCAAAGACCCAACATGTCCCTGCCTGCAGAGTGGCTGGTTGGAGCCTGGCAAGGCAGCACATTTATTTTCAACCTTCCTCTTTGTTTTCCCGTCTTAGAGCAACTGCCATGAATTAATATCCAAGCCTCTGGCTCTCAGGTACAAGGTAATTTCTGAAAAAGTGACTTTGACGGTAACATTTTGTTGTCGCAGCCTCCTACCTTGGTGCGGAGCTCCTCGATGGTCCTGTAGTAGGGGCTGTAGTCGCGGTCGGGGCCGGGCGCCTGCTTCTTGTACCACTCGCGGATCTTCACCTCCAGGTCGGTGTTGGCCTCCTCCAGGGCTCGCACCTTGTCCAGGTAGGCGGCCAGGCGGTCGTTGAGGTTCTGCATCGTCTCCTTCTCCCCGGCTTGCAGGATGCCCTCGCCGCCCCCAAAGACGCCTCCAAAGCCGCCTCCAAAGCTGCTGCCCAGGCTGCCCCCGTAGCTGCCCCCATAGCCACCGCCGAGGCCACCGCCGAAGCCGCCCCCCAGCCCCGCCACGCTGCGGGACGACAGCGAGTAGGTGCTGGCCCTGCCGCCCAGGCTGGGGGCTCGGCAGCCCCCCGCGGCGCCCAAGCCCTGCAGGGAGGTGGCGGAGGAGAAGTGCCGCATCATGGTGGCCATGGCGAGCGGCGGAGGAGCCCGTGGCGCGGGGGAGCCGCGAGTGCCGCCCTCCCCGCCGCGCGGCCCTTTATAGCCCCGGCGGGAGGCGTTGCCCCCACCTTCCTTTTTTCCGTTGCATTCCTGATGATTTTCATCACTCGAACCTGAGCCAACTCCCAGAATTGTCTTTTTTTTGCCTTTGCTCCAGTCATCCTCCGCTCAAAGCATTTCTTGGCTCAGAGGGCGTCTTTATCCTTCTTCCGTTTCTAAGAAAACAGCCAGGTGTGATTGAAGCAGCCGGCTCGTGGCTCAGGGCTATGCTTTAACACTGCTCAGGAGCTCGGCACGGAGCGATCCCGGCTCCCAGGGCTGCATTCCAGTGCAATACGTCAGCATCCCTCTTGCACCGTCTCCTCGCATTAGCTCCCGTCTCCTTGCGTGTCTCCGCTGAGCTGAGCACAGCGCCCGGTCCCGGCCCTCCCGCCACAGAGACCCCGGGCCACGCGGAGCGCCCGGGCGCTCGTCTGCGGCCCTGGGGGCAGCGGGGCTGGCGGCAGCTCCTGGCAGTGCCGGCCCCGCTCTTGGCGGCAGCCGCGGGGGACACGGGCGAGCTCGTCCTGCAGCGAGCGCCGCGGAGGGGAGCAGAGGTCCCGGCTTCGCTCTCGAGCCTGGTGGGTCACTCAGGAAGGGCAGCATCTGCCTGTGAGCTCAAGTACCCTAAAACCTATGGGATTCTCCAGCAGAAGTGCACGGAGCAAGTCAAGGAGGCCTGAAGGATGCTGGGCTCAGGGAACGGGGAGCGCTGACAGTAAACTAGTCACGGACACCGCAGCAGCAGCCACCGGAGCGCGGGGTGGGCGCGAGGCCAGCGCTCCGCATGCTGCCGCGCACCGGCCGCGGGCACCGCCGGGGCTCCGAGCGGCTCAGGAGGGCGACCGCGGCCGAGGCCGGCACCGGGGAGCGTCCCCGGCGGGACCGCGGCCCGGGCGTCGCGCAGCGGTGACGGGGCGCGGAGGAGCCGATCCTGCCGGCGCGCGCCCGCTGCGCTCCCGGACAAGCCCCAACAACCTCGGCCCTCGTTCCTGCGCCTGCGGGAGGAGGTTCCTTAGATCGCTTGCCAGAAGCAGGGGGGTATGGAAATCAGCACGTTTCTAGGTAGCTTCCAACCGCATGACTCCCCCTGCTCCCCCCGACATGACTGGAGGAGGAATGGGAATGGGAATGGGAATGGGAATGAGAGGGGGCTGAGGCCTGCGAGACCTGCCTGCTGCGGAGGGAGCCGGCCCCGGGTCAATAGATCCCGTCCTGCCCCTGCTGCCCCGGCACGCGCGCCGGCAGCCGTCTCACACGTTGCAAAACCAGAATTCAAATCGGCATAACAGTAATTTCATGGAAACATTTTGATGTTTAAAATGCCCTTGTGTCTTCGGGAGGAGTAGAGGTGAAGTTCTGGCTTCAAACACACCGCAGCAGAGCCAGGAGAGGAAACTGCCTGGGCAAACAAACATTCCTGCTTGCTTTAGCACGCTTACAAAGTTTGTCTTCGTATCAAATTGTCATAAGAATCTTTCCTAAAACAAGTTGAAAAGCCACAGCGTGGTGTCTCTTCTTGAAGGGGTCTTTTATGTCAAGGGAATTCGGCTTAACCTGAGAAATCAAATGTCTTTCTGAAATAAAACACCATTTGGGGAATGTCCCTGGAGTTGCTGGGGGCCAGGCTAGGCCGCCCCCGCTCACACATGTGCGCCGCATCATCTCCTTAAAGGGGGAATTCATTAGTGCAGTGTTGTTGTCTGCTGCTTCCCTGGCAACACAGGTGTGCTGAGGTTTTTCCAGGAGAACAGGAAGACGGGAGGGATCGCAGGCAGGTGCCTCCAGCACCTCCATGCTGGTGGCCTGTGCAGCCCCAGGGCCCCTGTTTTTGGCATCCTGGTCTGGGCCGTGCAGGCCTGCAGTGCCAGCTCCCGTGCCAGGGTGCAGGAGGAGGCATCGGCTGCTGGGTACGTCCTGCCCCTTCCCTGAGCCCCTCTGCCCTGGGCTCCTTGGCCCGGTCACCCCTGCTCCAGTGTTGGGCGCTATGGGGCCCTTGCAGTCTTGTGGGGAAAGGGGCTGTCTGATTCACCCTGGATTCCCTGGAAAGGGCCCTTATATCTCCATGGCCCACTCGGAGCGTACCCGGATGTGACGGTGCAGCCGCGTGAATCATCCCGTTGATTTAAAGGTTTGATTCGCGCAGCAGCGAGCGTGGCAGAATCCAGCCAAGAATGCGTCTGAACCGGCTTTCCAGGAACGGCCGGGCCGGGCGCTGCCGCGTGGGAGCTGCAGGCCGGCGCGGGTGCCGCGCGCGTTTCCTTGCCCGCCGCGGCGCTGCGTGAGCGAGGGCAGCCGGGGCCTCCCCTCCACATTGGCACCTTCGCTCCCTTGGAGCGCTCAGCTGGGCTCTGAGGAGAAGGAGGCAGTGCTAGGAGGAGGAATCCGCAGGGTCCCTTTGTGCGACACCTACCCGTTTATTCACCGGTTTGCTCGGACTCACCGAGTTAAGATTCAGAGCTAGCTCTGCAGGAAGAGAGTCCAGCTGGAGAGAGGCCAGTGCAGGGCCACAGGGATGATCAGGGACCTGGAACATCTGCCCTATGAGGAGAGGCTGAGGGAGCTGGGCCTGTTCAGCTGGAGAAGAGAAGGCTGAGAGGGGACCTGAGCAGTGTCTAGAAGTACCTCAAGGGAGGCAGTGAGGAGGATGGGGCCGCCTCTTTTCACTGGTGGCCACTGATAGGACTAGAGGTAATGGCCACAAACTGAAACACCAAAAGTTCCACAGGAACTTGAGGAAAAATGTCTTGACGGTGAGGGTGCCAGAGCACTGGAACAGGCTGCCCAGAGAGGTTGTGGAGTCTCCTTCTCTGGAGATCTTCAATCCCCCTTGGATGCAGCCCTGTGCCACGTGCTCTGGGTGACCCTGAGTGTGCAGGGGGTTGGACTGGATGATCCCTAGAGTTCCTTTCCAACCTTAAGCATTCTATGATTCTATGAAGCACTTTGCCCCCAAACTGCAACCCCAGTCCCCAAATCTGAGATAAAATACAGAGACCCGCTGACACGTCTCGCCCCCCAAGACCCTGCGTTCTCTGGACCTCCATCCCCACTGGTCTCACTGAGCTCCCTGGCTCTGGGTGACAAGGCAGTGCTGGCCTTGGGGCCAGCGACCTGGACAGACCACAGCCCCTTTGGCAAGCAGCCCCACAGCTGGGCCGGGTCGTCTCTTCAGAGACAGGAGATGAGACTCGAGGGTGCACAAAGGAGAAAAGCTTTATTTGACTTGCGAGCACAGCACCGTGCTCAGGGAAGCAGTGGCAGGATGGCAGGAGAGGACAGAGGCTTCTCCAGGCCTGCATAGCCAGAGCATTTAAGCTGGAAGCTCCTTTCGCTTTGCTGCGGGAGGTTTGGCCTGTGCTCGAGCCCTGAGGCAACCTTAACGAGGAGATGGGTGGACCTGCTCGCGAGAGGAAATCACCTTCCCGTCCTGGACCTCCTCGACGATGGTGCGGATTTGGCGGGTGGTTACGGGCCCTGCAATGGAGAGAGGAGAGTGATTTGGAGACAAGGAAGGGGAAGGGGCCTTGGTGCTATTTCAGTGCTGGGTTTCTTGTTAAGAGCAAGAATCTGTGCTAAGAAGGTGGCTAAGGATGCGACAAAGTTACTTGTGCTCAGTGCTTCAGTCAAGACATGTTCTTACCTTCTCTTATGTGGGAAGTCATGCTACAAGAGAAGAAGAAAGAATGGTCAAAAAGGGCAAAATGGTAAGTGGTTTCCATGAAAAAAATGATTATTTAAGATCTCATCTCTTTTTATAGCACCAGAATATGATGAAACTGCTTCCCTGAAACTGCCTAGTGTCAAGATTTAAAGGGAAAACACTAAGATACGTGTGTATGAGGAGCATGCAGGCAGCCCAGCTGCCGGGAGCACTGGAGGCACCTGCTCCTCTTGGGGATGGCACAGGAGGAGCATCCCCAGCACCTGCAGCTCAGCCAAAGGAGCAGGAGGAGAGGCCCTGCCGCGTGCCGGGGAGCTAAAGCCATGGCTCAAAGGGTTCTCGGGAGAACAGGTTGCTCCTCATTTCCTTCCTTCGCCGTCCCCGCGCCGCGGAGCCCCCCCGCGCCCTCCACGTACTGCGCGTCCTCGCCCTCGAGCAGCCGGCGGTACGTGGCGATCTCCTGCTCCAGGCGGCTCTTGACGTCGAGCAGCAGGCGGTAGTCGTGGTTCTGGCGCTCCATGTCGCAGCGCAGCTCGGCCAGCTGCTCCTCCACGCTGGAGATGAGGGCCTGCAGCTGGGCCAGCTGGGTGCCGTAGCGGGCCTCGGTGTCGGCCAGGCTGCCTTCGAGCGCCGCTTTCTGCGCGCGGAGAGACGGCGGCGGCTCAGGGGGAGGCCGCGCGGCCGGGGAGGCCGCCGCGGGCCCCGCGCGCGCCCGTACCGTGCTCAGCTGCGACTGCAGGTCTATCTCCAGGCTCTGGATGGTGCGCCGCAGCTCCGTGATCTCCGACTTGCCGCTCTGCAGCTGCTCCGTGTTGATGGCCACCTCGCGGTTGAGCTCCTCCGTCTGCGGCGAGGCCGGGTCAGGGCAGAGGTGGCCGCGGCCCCGCGCGCCCGCCGCGCGCCCGCCCGCCCGCTCACCTTGCTGAAGAACCACTGCTCGGCATCGCGCCGGTTCTTCTCGGCCAGCGTCTCGTACTGCTCCCGCATCTCCGCCAGGATCTTGGTGAGGTCGATTCCGGGAGCAGCATCCATCTCCACGCTGATCTCGCCACCCACCTGCCCACGCAGGGCGTTCATCTCCTGGAGAACAGAGACATCCCATGCACCCAACACTCAACACATAAGGATGTTCTTCTCAAGACAGAAGTTCTTTGGGACATAAAACGTCCAAGCAGCTAGTAATAGGGGCCAGGCTGGGTCTTTGCACCACTATCACAAGGAGAATAATGAAATTCTGTCTTAATAAATCTCTCCTGGAGTTAAATTTGGCTTTCCCCAGAGAATAAGGCAGAGCTTGTAGGTGGTCCCATTCTCCATGAGGGAGATCCTATGGGCCTGAAGCAGCTCCGTTTGTTAGTACAGGATCCCCAGAAGATGCACTGCTGTCCTGATCATTCTCTGCCTCCTTACTAGCATTTCTCAACTCCCAGCAATTCAAGACTTGGAGAAGCTCTGAAGATTGGAGCCCACCCGCTTATTACCCCAGGCTCTGCTCACCTCCTCATGGTTCTTCTTGAGGTAGGCCAGCTCCTCCTTGAGGTTCTCGATCTGCATCTCCAGGTCAGCCCTGGCCAGGGTCAGCTCGTCCAGGACCCTGCGCAGGCCGTTGATGTCGGCCTCCACGCTCAGGCGCAGAGCCTGCTCCGTCTCAAACCTGGCAGCAAGGAAACATTCATGAAGGGCACCGAGATCTCACTCAGCCAAGGTTAGAGGGGATCAGTTTGTTGGTCACTTGCTCCTCAATGCTATTGTGTCAATACTCATATCCTGATGCTGCTCCTGATGCTTCCGCTGATGATGAGAGCTAGTGAGTGCAGTGGAACCACTGTTAAATCAGTGCTTGTTTGAGGCAGGAGCATCCCCTTGCTGTGGGGTCACTGGGCCATGTCCCTGGGTCTGGGCTTTGTTGAGCCATGCACGGAGGCACCGTGCAAGCTCTGTGCAAGTAGGCCCCTACGTTAGGACAAGCAGTGGGAATCGGGCAGTAAAGGTTTTGACAGGAACGAAACCACCCCAGGCTCCTGTGAGGTTTACATCACAAAGTGCTTCGGAAATAGCACATCATCCGAAAGCTCTTTCTTTATCAAGTGGCTTTCTTGGGTTTAGGACAGTGGCTTACTTGGTCCTGAAGTCGTCAGATGTCAGCCTGGCGTTGTCAATCTGCAGGAGGAGGTTGGCATTGTCCACTGTGGCCAACAAGACCTGGAGGGTGGAGAATAAAGAGCAACAGTTGGTGTCATGACCAAGAACCTCAGCAGAGGTGACAGTGCAGGGACAGGAACAGATCTGGTGAAGCTTGGGGTGTCCTTAGCAGGTGTGACCCAGGACAAGGAGGAAGGAGACACAGGACAGCAGGAAGTATCTGGTTACTCTGTGACCTCCCTTTCCAAAAATCCCTGAGTGTTTCAGAGGCAGCTCCAAGTCACGAAAGATACGTGAGGTCTGAAGGCAGCATCTGTTCCCCTGCCCCAGGGCGGGTGCTGATTAAGGAAGGGTCAAGCAAGAATTACCCACTCGCCCATGCGCAGCACAATGCCATTCTGGCAGGACAGATGGACCAGCAGGGTGTCCTTGTGGGGCAGTCCTTGTACCCATTTGTTCCTGGATGGATTTGATTTGCAAATGGGAATGAGCAGGTGCCTAAGACTTCTGTTTTATCTAATGCAAAATAGGCGCAAATAAGCCAAATTGAGAAAAGATTCAGGTCAGGGCTTGTGAGGATGTTGGGATATCAGTTATGATGCCAGTGAGAGGGAAAATGGTTTTCCTTCCAGCAGCCTTGCACTGGGGCTGAGCAAGGGACCGTCAAGCTTACTAGTGACAACTGGTCACAGAGAAGAACAAAGTGAACTCCTGATTCTTCCCTCACGGTGGGACAGAAGGAATCAAGTCACAGCAAAGAGAACTCTCTCCAGAGCAGCCTGGACAGTGGTTATGGAGCCAGCCTGGTGGCTGCTGAAAGGGGACTGAGATGTCACTGCTGGTCAGATCCACTTCCTCCTCTTTAACCATCTTTATCAGAATAGTATTGAGGAGCAGAAATAGCTGGCAGCAGGTAGCAAACACTTTAACTGAATAAGTACACATACCCCATCAATGTTTCCCTGTTCATACACACCAAAAATATTCATTATCTGTGCAGACATCTAATTCCTAATTTTTGCTTTATGTCCTTTAATATCTGCTTCATCCAAAGAAAATTGCCATTTCCTCCATCTGGAAGAACGTGATCAAACCCAACATTGGCCAGTCCTTATATTTCCAGCCTGGCCTCCTGCGTACGTATCTCAGACACTTGTTGACCGCATAGTTAGAACCTGCTAATTACAGAGGCAGCAGCCTGTGGTTTTGCTTCCTCTCTAGTAACGGTGCTCGGGTAGGAGCCGTCGCTACGTGGTTGTTGCAGCCTCCTACCTTGGTGCGGAGCTCCTCGATGGTCCTGTAGTAGGGGCTGTAGTCGCGGTCGGGGCCGGGCGCCTGCTTCTTGTACCACTCGCGGATCTTCACCTCCAGGTCGGAGTTGGCCTCCTCCAGGGCTCGCACTTTGTCCAGGTAGGCGGCCAGGCGGTCGTTGAGGTTCTGCATCGTCTCCTTCTCCCCGGCTTGCAGGATGCCCTCGCCACCCCCAAAGACGCCTCCGAAGCCGCCTCCGAAGCTGCTGCCCAGGCTGCCCCCATAGTTGCCCCCATAGCCACCGCCGAGGCCACCGCCGAAGCCGCCCCCCAGCCCCGCCACGCTGCGGGACGACAGCGAGTAGGTGCTGGCCCTGCCGCCCAGGCTGGGGGCTCGGCAGCCCCCCGCGGCGCCCAAGCCCTGCAGGGAGGTGGCGGAGGAGAAGTGCCGCATCGTGGTGGTCATGGCAAGCGGCGGAGGAGCCCGTGGCGCGGGGGAGCCGCGAGTGCCGCCCTCCCCGCCGCGCGGCCCTTTATAGCCCCGGCGGGAGGCGTTGCCTGCGCTTTTCGTCACCCCTGGCAATCGGAGCCAAATTCTAGAGTCATCACTTTTTTCCCTCTGTTTTCATGTCTTTTGTCACATCCCACCAGGAGCACTGCAGGTCCCGGTCCTCCCGCCCGTTCCCAGCACCCCGGTGTGATTCACCGCGGGAGCTGCTTGCTCTGGGCGACGTTTCCCATCGCAGGTAGCGGAGGTGCCGCTTCCCTGGGAAGCAGCTCCAGCGGATGCTCTGCAACCTGCCCAGGCACACACAAGTGTCCTCTATCATTAAAACCCTAGAAACCTACTTATTTGCTCAAATGTGCTATTTATTTGCTTTTTAAAGAAGCATAAAGACACATAAAGTATAAAGCTGCTGACTTCAGATCTCTGAGCATCCGTGATCTGTGTGTAGGGTTGATCCCAAGCCAGCTGGAAGTTCTCCAGGCGGGACCTCTATCCCAGGACAAGCACAGACCTGGCGGTATTTGTGTAGTATAATGTATCTGGCAGAAATCCTGTGGTTCAAAAGAAAAGAAACTCAGGTAATTTCTGCTTACGTATTGATCTTGGGTGAATCTCTGTAGGGATTAGAAAGTCCCTACAACAAGGTTTTTTTCAACCCATGTATATGGCAGAAGCCTAGTGTTTTGTAATGACACCTGTATGATGAACTTAAACTTCCTTGCTTTGCTCCATAACCTTCCACTGGCTCCACAAGAGCAAGCTGTGACTCTGAACGGTTTGCAGAAACCCACAGTCCTGCTAGCTCATTGCTGAGGTCATTTCCATGCCTAGACAGACCAAAAAGAGCACAAGGAATTGCAAAGTACAGTAGACATCTCCTGCCAGGCACCTGTGTGCTGTTTCTGACGGGGAGAACACGGCACGTGCTGATTTGGGGTTATGTTTGTATAGAGAGAACGCTCTTTGCTGCAGATTTGCAGCTGCAGGATGGGGCTAATGCAGCGCGGCGGGGCCGATGCAGGGGAGATGTGCAGGGATGAGGCAACGCGGGCGCCCAGCGGCCACGCCTGGATCGCGCTATTAAGGGATTGAGCGCGGTGATTAGAGCGATGGAGCGGACAGGTATCGGCGTGAAAAGCAGCCGAGAAGCAGGAAGGGGGATGCTGCTCTCCCCCTTTCTTTTCCTGGGAAAAGCAAAGCCTTTCACCGACATGGCTCCACTCTTGCTGCATTCAGTGGAACATGGCACACCCAGCCTGACGCCTGCCAGCCCCGAGGTGTCACCTTGGGATAAGAGAAATTCCCTTTTCTTTTAGCAGAGATGCCTGTGAGGTAGCAAAAGAATAAGAGGGATTAGGAACCCTTTAGTAACTCCTCTCCTATAGTGATCTCCTTCCTCCACGCAGCCCCTCTGGCTGTTTCCACATTGTAACGTGCTTAAGTGATTTTCGAGTTACTAAGATGTTCTCAGAGCCTCACCCTTGGTAATTCATGTGCATCCTTTCTTTCATCTGTTCCCTGAAGGACAGAATAATAACAGCCCTGTATCTGCAGCACTGCTGGATCTCAGGGGCTTAGTGAGGAGTCACGTTCTCTTTGTTGGGCCGCTGGCTCACGGGGGACGCGCTGGGGCTTTTTGCTGGCTCAGAAGCAGCAGCCGATCCCCAGGCCAGGGCTCTGCTATCCGGGCTTCGCCGCATCGGAACGGATTCGACCCCCTGAGCCGCATCCCAGCATCGACCCCTGGCCAAGCTGCACGTGGACCATGTCCCAGAGCAGGGGATGCACCAGTGGCCACGGCCGTGTCTGTGCAGAGGAGCAGGCGGCTCCATGGACCCGGCGCAATCCGGCAAGGCCGTCAGCGTTCCCCGCTGACCCGCTCCCTGCCAGAGCCGCGTGTCCCATGGCTGAGCCTCCGTGGGAGCCGCGCTCCGGAGCGCGTGCCCGGCCGCCCCGCTCCAAGTCCTTCCAGGTGTTTCCAGGTGCTTCCTCACATGACGGCTTCCAGCGGGAGCCCTGCTGCTCGCTGGGCCATGGACCACGCTGCGAGCCCCATCCATCCTGTCCCCCAGCTCCCTAGGGAGCCTCAGGTGACACCTGCCATAAAAACAGGCAAAGCCACAGCCCCACAGGCTGGACACGCTTGGGTTTACGGCTCTGCTTTCCGTGTCATCAGTCTCAGCCTGTTTAGGCTCTTTTATTACAGCAGACGCAGAGGAGCCAAGGAAGAGCTCTGCAACAGCAGAGCGTCCTGCAGGGTCCTCTGCTCCACATTCCAGTGGCTGCCGGGCCCTGGCCAAGCCGTAAGCGTCTCCCATAAGCAGGGCCGGTCCCGCTCCTTGGCGCGGATCCCTGCTCCCGGCGCTGTCCCCGCACGTGCTGGCTCCCGGGCCGCGCTGGCACGCGGGACGGTGCCACCCAGCCCGCCCGCTGCCGCGCGCAGGAATTCGGTCTCCCAGGCTGAACACCCGCAAGAAGATTCCCTGGAGATAAAGAGCAACAGGGTGACGCTGAGGAGATGCTATCGCAGCCGCAGATGCTATCGGCGCCCGGAGCGCTGCGGGGCACAGCGCGGAGCCCAGCTGCAGCGGCGCGGGGGAGCCTGGGCCGGGTAGGAGCAGCCACGGCGGCCCCGGGCACTTGGGCCGCGAAGAAGAGCCCGGGCAGCCCCGGTCACCTCCAGGAAGAGCCTTAATTACTCTTTTAATCTAATGAATAGGAGCTAATTAGGAGTCATTGGGTTTCCCCTGTGGGGCAGTGGCTGCTGTGCCGGCTCAGCAGGACCCAGCCCTGGGAAGCCGCTTCCTGCTCCAGATGCGGCTGTCGCGGCGGCCCGGCCACCGCGGCGAACGCGGCCGGGCATGGAGAGCCTTTGCTCCCGTGCTCTTGTTTACCGTCTGCTGGGACATGTCCCGGCAGCCCCCGAGCATCACCTGGAAAATGTCCCGGGGGCTGTTTCCACACCCGGCTGCTCCGTGCGGCGGCTGCAACGGGAGCTGCCCGGGGTGGGCGCCGCAGCGGCCCCGAGCCGGGGACAGCCCGGAGCGCTGCGAGGGTCACAGCATGGCCCAGGCTGCCCGGGCCAGCGCCTGGCACAGGCACCGCCGGGGCAGGAGACGCCCCAGGGTCCGTGCGGCCCCTGCGAGCCCCAGCACAGCCCTCGGAGGCGGCCTCACCGCGCGAGGCTGCAGCCACGGGGCCGCTGGCTGATCACCGCTTGGCACACGGTTTTATGGGGATGTTAACAAGGCAGCGGCAGCGCGCACTCCAACGGGACCTGGAACCAGCTCCCGGCCGCGGCACTGGCCGCCTGCGCCGCTCCACCCCGCAGCGCTAATGGTTTTCTGTGCGTGCGGCGCGGGGGGACGCGAAGACGGTGCCAGCGGGTGGAACCTGCCCGGGCCTGGCAGGCGCCCCGCTCCTGATCCCTGATAGGCAGCCGCAATTACAGGATTCGTCTCTGGAATACGCTCTGCTCCGTGGCGGGAAGCCGCTGGAGCCGGGCGCTGCCGGGGGAGCACGTGCGGCTGCCGCGGCGCCGTCCTCTCGCATTGCCCCCCGCTGCGGGACGCGGCTGCGGCCGCACTGGGTCTGTGCAGGGGGAACCGCCGCGTTCCCTGGAGTCCAGCAGCCTGGGAGCAGCTCATGGCCCAGCCAGCGCTGCGAGGCTGCAGGACACGAGTCCGGCCACCTCCTCGGCCACAGCTGCTGCAGAGGATCGAGATTTGGGCAGGCCATGGTCCCCTCTGCTGCCCGGGTCTCCCTGGGGCTGTCCATGCTGCTGCTGGACGTCCACAAGGGCTCTGGCACTGGCACCACATCCCACCGCCCAGTGCAGCCCCGCGCTCGCCCTTGGGAAGCTCCTTCTTCCTGGGAGGCCCTGGGCGCTGCAGCAGGAGGGATGTGGATGAGTCCGAGGGGCAGCGCAGGGCAGGAACCTCCGGCACCCTATGGAGGAGCCTCCAGGCTGCTGGGCCCGCGTGCCCACACGGGGAGGGCAGCCAGGGACGGGCATGCGGCCGAGGCCGGCACGGTTCAACGCGACCCGTGACGGCTGCGTTACCGGGACCACGGAGCAGCCCCGCGTGGGCGCCCACAGCAGCACCGGGGCCGTTCGGGGCGTTCGGGCGCTGCCGCGGGGCGGCAAACGCTGCGCAAGGCCGCCCTCCGCTGGCGGAACGGGCGCTACAGCAGCCCCGGGAGCGAGCGCGAGGCGTGCGCGGAGCAGGGAAGGGTGCACAGGGTGCACAGGGCTGCACAGAGCACACAGGGGCGCATGGAGCTGGCGAGGGTGCGGGGAGCACGCAGGGGTGCACAGAGCAAGCAGGGCTGTGTGGTGCTGGGAGGAGCGCACAGGGGATGCATGGAATACACGGGGGTGCAGGAAGCTCACGGGGTGCATGGAGCTCACACGGATGCATGCAGCTCACAAGGGTGCACGGAGCTCACGAGGGTGCATGGAGCGCACAGGGGATGCATGGAACACACAGGAGTGCATGGAGCTCACAAGGGTGCACGGAACTCACGGGGATGCATGGAGCTCACAGGGATGCATGAAGCTCCCAAGGGTGCATGGAACACACAGGGGTGCATGGAGCTCACAAGCACAGAGCTCACAAGGGTGCATGGAGCATGCAGGGGTGCACAGAGCAAGCAGGGATGTGTGGTGCTGGGAGGAGCACATGGAGCCCACAGGAGATGCGTGGAATACACGGGGGTGCATGAAGCTCACAGGGGTGCATGGAACACACACGGATACATGGAGCTCACAAGGGTGCACGGAGCTCACAAGGGTGCATGGAGCGCACAGGGGATGCATGGAACACACAGGAGTGCATGGAGCTCACAGGGATGCATGGAACACACGGGGGTGCATGGAGCTCACAAGGGTGCACGGAGCTCACGGGGATACATGGAGCTCACAGGGATGCATGAAGCTCCCAAGGGTGCATGGAGCTCACAAGGGTGCACAGAGCTCCCAAGGGTGCATGGTGGGCACAGGGGTGCATGGAGCACGCAGGGGTGCACAGAGCAAGCAGGGATGTGTGGTGCTGGGAGGAGCACGTGGAGCGCACAGGGGATGCATGGAATACACGAGGGTGCACGGAGCTCACAAGGGTGCACAGAGCACACAGGGGATGCATGGAACACACAGGAGTGCATGGAGCTCACGGGGATGCATGGAACACACGGGGGTGCATGGAGCTCACAAGGGTGCACGGAGCTCATAGGGCTGCATGGAGCACACGGGGCTGTATGGAGCTCCCAAGGGTGCACGGAGCGAGCAGGCCTGTGGCGCAGGGAGGAGCGCATGGAGCGCGCAGGCTGTTTTGCTGCCAGCACCCTGCAGAGTGCAGAGGCTTCGTGCATCGTGTTGGGGCCGCACGCGCCCCTCAGGGCTGGCAGGACGCCGGGTTCCTGCCCTGGCACGACGGGGTGGGGACCTCCTGCCCCTGACCCTGCGCACAGCAGCCCCTCGGCCGGGCAAGCAGCGCCCGCTCCCGCTGCCAGCGCCCGTGGCCGCCCACTGAGACCCTGGAGAGAGGCCTGGCCACGGATCTGAGCGGTGACACCAGGGACGGGCGCTGAGCCGGCGGCTGGACAGGGTCTGAGCACGCACACGTGTGTGAGCGAGTGCACACGTGTGTGCAAGCGTGTGCACCCGGGTCTGCACGCAGCGCTGGCTGTTCTCTACGGGAGCCACCGCTCGGTGCCGTGCGGCTTGCAGGGAGACGACCCCGCAGCACCCGGTCCCTGTGCAGCCCACGGGCACCGACGGCATCGCTGCACGGCGGGAGCACCGGGCTCCTCGCCAAGCGGCTCCCGTCTGCGGATGCCCTTGGGGTCCGCAGAGACCACAGGCCTGGGTGCAATGGGCCGGCGGGGACATGGTGCTCACAGAGCTGTCCCAGAAGGGCCATCCGAATGAAAGAGCCAGGATGCAGCCTGGATGGGAACACCCAGTGCCGGGCAGCCCCACGACCCCGGAGCCACCTCTGCCGGCCACGGGGACGGCCGGGACCGCGGAACAGGGTCCGGCACGGCCTGCAGGACGCGGCCCCCCCGTGTTACCGGTGCAGCCTGCACGGGGCCGCCCCCGCCCCGGTGACTCAGCCGGGCAGGAGCCGGCACACGGGCGCCGCTGCCACGGCCCTCGCGCCCAGCCCCGCGGCGGGGGCTCCGCGCCGCAGCTCGCCCGGGTAATTGCAGGGCGGGAGCGCGTGGGAGCCGCCGCATTCCTGCGGCCGCGCCGGGCGGCACCTGCCACCGCCGCCCCGTTCCTGAGAGGTGACGCTCCCGCGGGGCGGGGGGCTGGCCCCGCGCCAGCCTCGTCTCCTCCGCCGCGGCCCCTGCGCTCCCGCCGCTCCGGAGCCTTCCCGGCCCCTCTGCACAGCGCGGCACGGACGTGGATGGGCTCCCGTGGCGAGCGCAGCCCTGGTGACCAGCACTGAGCCCGTTGCCACTGGTGTGGGACACGGTGGCTCCTTGGACCCCTCCACCTCTGTGTGCCCCAGCACAGCGTGGCCTGAGGTCCCTGCAGGGCCATCGGAGCCGCGTTGTCCCGAGCCCCAAAAGCAGCTCCAGCCCTGCCGGCTGCCACAAGCAAGGAAGGGCTCGGAGGCTGCTGGCTCCGTAGCCCTTTGTTGCTGCTGCACAGGAACATGGAAGTGGCTTCCCGAGGCGGATGGGGATGATGGCACCGGCCATGCGGCAGCATCTCCATCCAGCGCCAGCCTGGGCTGTGGCGGGGAGGGCAGCGAGGGCCGCGGCAGAGCCACGGGGCTGCGCGGGGGCCGTTCCCCCCCCCGGCCTGCGTCACGGCCAAGGGGTTTTGCAAGCGGGAGGGAGCGGCGGGTTCCCGTACGCGGTGGCGCCCGGGGCGCGGGAGAGGCCGGCAGGGCCCGGCTGCGCCGCGTGGGAACGCGCGGGCGGCCGCGGGCGGCTCCGGGCTGGCGCGCGGAGCGGGGACAAGTCGCGGCAGCCGCCGCGAAGCGGCTGCGTCAGCAGGAAGCAGGGCCAGGTCCCGCCGGGGGGGCAGCCCCCGCCTGCGTCTGCCCCGGCAGCCAGGAGCCCCCAGAGGCAGGACCCACGTGGGGGCTGCTTCTCCCCCCGGTTTGGGCACGGGTCAAATGCACAAAGGCGAAGAGTGGGGTCGAGGGCAGCCTGGATGGAGCAGGAGCTCGACGGAGTGTCCCTGGCGGCCCCAGATCTGCTGGGTTTCGCCCAAACTGCCCTGTTTGGCTCCTGGATTTCCCTGAAACCCTCCCTGGCCACGGCTGGAGATGGATCCCAGCCCTCTGTCCTGCCTTGGGGCCACATGGCACCGCGCGGCCCCTGCAGCCCTCGTGCTTGGGGGCAGATGGGGACACCAGCTTGTCCCCTCCATCACCCGCCGCTGCCACCAGCCCCTGGAGAAGGGCCGGGGTTCCGGCCACATTCCCGGCTGCAGTTTCAGGTTCTGCCGCCTGCAGCAGCGGCTGGGGAGGCCTCGGACCAGGACAAGGGGCTGCAGCGGCGCCGCTTTCCAGCCGGATCCCCCGAGCGAAGCCTGCGGAGGCTCCCCGGCCCCCCGGGCCGGCCAGGATAAGGGACCCAGTGCCCACGGGCTGCCTGATGCCGCCGGCCGAGCCGCGCGCGGCTCCTGCAGAGGCCTCGGCCGCGGAGCAGGAGGGCGGCGGGCGGCACCACCAGGTGTTTTGCAAGAGGCGGCAGCCCCGCGGCACTGGGTCGGTGCCGGCAGGGCCGGGCCGGGCCGGGCGGCGCCGCTGGCCCCGCGCCCATGTTTGGCCCTGGGGCGGTTGTGGTGTAGGTGGGGGGGAAAGGGGGCCGCCCTCGCGTTCTGCCGCGTAAGCGAAACGGGGCAACTCGCAGAGCTGGCCCCGCTCTCCCGGCCGCCCTCGTGCCCCTCGTCCCTGCAGAAGATCCCCCTGTCCCCTGGCTCCCGTGGCAGCGGAGGTGGCCCCAGCACCGTGTCCTTGCTCCCCATGGCGTGAGCGCAGCCCAGGGACCCTGGCGGTCTCAGCCAGACGGGTTGGATCCCCCGTGGGCAGGGGGACACGGTGACCCGGCCTCCCACCACGTCCTGGTGCTTGTGCAGACCCTCATCCCGCAGCGGGGCCCTGCAGTGACCGTGCCACGCGCTGGGCAAGGTGGGTGCGAGGCCGCACGGACGCTCCGGCTGCAGCCGGCACCGCTCCTCATGCAGGCGGCCAGGGTCGCGGAGCAGGGCGATCCCCCCGGATCCATGGACAGGAGGCAGCACCGGAGCCAGGGGCTGCTCCACAGGGCCGGAGTCACCGTCCCGCCTGCCCCCTTGCCGGATCCCTCCACATCCCACGGGGACTCGGGCCCCTTGGCTCCTTCCTGCTGCACCAGAGCAGCTCCAGGCCCGGGGCTGCAGGAAGGCGCTGCCGGAATGCGCTCGCAGCAGCTGCCAGCATCCGCGTGCAGGAACAAGCAACATGACAGCAACGCTGGCAGCGAGGAAACCGAATGCAGAATCGCACTGTGGATCCCCCCATGCTGGCTCGTGTCAGTCCCCGCCGCCCTGTCCGGGCGCCCCTGCTGCCAGCGTCCCCCCACAGCGTTGATCCTGTCACCAAGCGGGAGGGAGAGGGCTGGGGACGTGGCCGTTCCGCATGCCGGGGCACCCAGCCCTCCCCGGGCTGAACGAGCCCTGACCCAGGCACGGGGGTGACCGGTGTCACCACCTGCTGCACCCCCCACGAGCCAGGGCCGCGGCAGATGTCACAACCCGCCGGTCTCAGCACTGCACCAGGCAGAGCCAAGGGTTGAGCCCTGTCCCTGCTCCGGTGACACCGGGCACTCCGCGGTTAACGCCTTTGCAGTAATGTGGGCTTTGGAAACGGGGGCTGGACCCATGCCAGGGGTCCCAGCAGCGCAGGAGGAGCCACATCCGACCCCTGGGAACGGTGCCAGAGGGATTGGCCACCCCTTCTGCGCAGGAGCCCCTGACCCCTCTGTGCTGACCCACTGAGGGCAGCCCCGAACACGGCCGGGACCTGCCCGCGCTGCCCCCCGCACCCGCGGGGCGACCAGGAGCCGGAGCGGGGCCGGGCCCGGAGCTCAGATCGCTCCCGGCACCTCGCGGACACGGGAGGATTTGCAGCCGCGAGGAAGGCGAGGGGGAGGCAGCGCCCCGGGTTTGCCGTGAGCCCCGGTGCCGGCGCAGCCCCCGACCCGGGGCACCGTGCGCCCCGGGAGCCGCGGGTTCGGGCACCCGTGCAGCCGCTGCAGCAGCTCCGTGCGCGGTGCCCCGAGCGCGGTGTGTCCTGCGCCCGGGCTGTGCCCGACCCGAGCAGAGCGGGAAGCCGCGGAGCCGGCTCGGACGTGGGGCCCGTTCGTGGGAGCCGTTCGTGGGACACCGGCTGCGCTGGGACCCGTCCCCTCGTGGCAGTGGCCGCGCGAGGCTGCCCGGCCGGGAGTGGCGGCTCTGCCGGGGCTGGAAGTGCGGGATCCCGCAGCCCCGGAGCGCTGGGCGAGAGAGCAGCACTGCCACCGTGCGGGGACAGGGGCACTGCCACCCCATTGGGAACAGCAGCACTGCCACCCTGCGGGGACAGGGGCACTGCCACCCCATTGGGAACAACAGCACTGCCACCCCGTGGGGACAGTGGCACTGCCACCGTGCGGGGAAAACGGCACTGCCACCGCGCGGGGACGGCAGTACTGCCACCACATGGGGACAGCGGCACTGCCACCCCATTGGGAACAGCAGCACTGCCACCGTGCGGGGAAAACGGCACTGCCACCGCGTGGGGACGGCAGTACTGCCACCACATGGGGACAGCGGCACTGCCACCCCATTGGGAACAGCAGCACTGCCACCCTGCGGGGACAGGGGCACTGCCACCGCGTGGGGACGGCAGCACTGCCATCCCGTGGGAACAGCGGTAATGCCACTCCATTGGGAACAACAGCACTGCCACCGCATGGGGACAGTGGCACTGCCACCCCGCGGGGAGCGCAGGATGAGCAGCGTCCCCGCGGGGGTGGCCCTGCGTGGGAGCTCCAAGAGGGCAGCGGCACCAGGATGCAAAATTGGGGGTAAAAGCAAGAAAAAGGGGGCTCTGCCTTGCACGGGGTTGGCACCAGGCTGTGCCAAGTCTGTCTGCAAGGCCCTGCATGGCATGGGGACACTATGACAAACCGCCTCCTTGGGGACAACCTGAGCAGCGCGGGGGGACGCAGGAGCACTCGGACACTCGGCAGATCCCAGGGAGGATCCCTGGGGCCGGGATGCCAGGAGCAGAGCCCGTCCACAGGGAGGGCTCCGAAACACATCAGGAAAAGGTGCTACGAGAGCCCGGGCACCTCAGGGTGCTGCCCCAGGCGGGTCCTCTTCTGCTTTGGGTCACCTGGTCAGGGAGAGCGGGGACAGAAGGGCTCCCTGCTTGGTCACGATGGTTTGGAGCAAACCTGTATTTTCACCAAAATTTAAGCCAGTTCTCCAGCTGATCCAGCACCAAAGGACATGCAAAAGCGGCAGGTGCTTTGGGAACGCCAGGGAGATGCTGAAACACCCCCAAGTGGCTTCTCCTGCCTAGTGCAAGATAAATAGTCTGCCTTTAGCTTAAACAAGAACCCCAAGAGAGATGCAACATCTAGATCATGCAATGGGGCCCGGCACCCGCAGAGGGCAGCAGGCCCAGATGCCAAAAACTCCTCCAAAATGTCCAATATGGCAGAGATGGCCTCAAATGCCCGGCAGGATCGCCCCGTGCTGGAGGCCAAGGCCACCGGGTGTCTCGGACAAGCCATTGGCTCTGGAACGAGCGACCCACGGATCCCCCGCAGCGGATCCCCATCTCTCTGGGGCAATACCCATCTCTTTGCCCAGTTTTATCCATCTCCCTCTGGATCTAAGCGGCTTTTGACCCCACTGATTGTGTAGGAGATTTGCTGTTCTTCACATCTGGGTGCTGGGTGTGTTTTTAGGGCACGTAACAAGTCTGGGGGCTGGATGGGACACCTGGAAGCACCCCCGCTCTGGGCTGGTGAGCCAGCCCGTCACCTTGTGAGCGGATTCCGGCCACCCGCAGGCACCGGGAAAGCCGTGAGGCCGCTCGCTTTACTAGTGCTGAACACTGAGATCCAGCTCTGGAATTAGCAGGAGCTGGAAGCAGGACGAGGGGTGTGAAGTAGGCTCAGAGCATCCCCCTGCACAAGGCTACGGGGACGGATGGATCCCAGATGGGCGATTCCTGCTGCCGGAGCCTGTGGCTTGGAGCTCTGTCCTACAAGCAGTTTGCAGAAACGCCTGGAAAACGGGGATTCTGGTTATGCTCCTGCACTGGACCATCTCCAAGGTCCCTTCCAACCATAATGGCTCTGGATACACTGGGACTCCTGGAGCAGATCACAGCGAGGGGTGTGAGGGAGCTGGGGACGGGGTGCCTGGCCAAACATGGGGGAATCCCTGGGGATCTTGCAATGTCCTGGGGAACCTGTCCCACCCCGGGGATCCTGCAATTCCCTAGGGATCCCGTAGCCCTCCAGGAATCCTGCCCTGGGGATCCTGTGATGCTCCAGGGATCCTATCATTCCTTGGGGATCCTGCCGCACTCCGGGGATCCCGTGATGCTCCAGGAATGCTGCAGCACTCGAGGGAATCACGTAATTCCCCGAGGATCCCGGAATGCTCCAGGGATCCTGCCGGAATCCCGTCACGTCCCGGGGACCCCGCCCCACCACGGGGACCCGCCCCGCAGCCCCACGCGAGGCGGCGGCTCCCGGGGCCGCTCGCGGCTCCGTCGGGGCCCGCGGCGCGGCCTAGGCCCGGGGCCGCCCGCCGCGCTCACTGCGCACGCGCCGCCGCGCGCCGCCGCCGCCGCGCATGCGCTCTGAGCCGCCCGCGCCGGGCGGGGCGCAGCGGCGCTCGACCGTGCGCGCTGACGTCACGGCGCGAGAGCCAATGGGCGGCCTCGCTCGCCGTGCGCGCTGGCGTCACAGCGGGGCCGTATATAAGCGGGCGACGACGGTCCCGCCCCCCTGACAGCGTCTCCAGCCGCCGCCGCGAGAGCATCCTCCGCCCGGAGCCGCCCGCGCCGTCGCCGCCGCCGCCGCCCGCCGCGCCCGCCGCCGCCGCCTCCGCCGAGGGAAGGGAAGCGTATCGTATGTCCGCTATCCAGAACCTCCAGCCCTTCGGTGAGGCCCTTTGTGCGCGGGGGGCGGCGCCGCCCCGCCCCGCCCCGTGGCGCAGCTGCAATTCCCGGCGCGTTGCGTCAGCCGCGGCGGCGGGCGGGGCCGGGGGCGGGCCGCGGCGCTGACGGGCGGGCCGCGCGGCCAATGGGAGGCCAGGAGGCGCACTGATGGGCGGGGTGGGGAGGGGGTGGGGCCATGGTGTTGACGGGCGGGCGGCGCGGCCAATCGGGCGCGGCGGCGCGGTGACGGGCGGGCGGCGCGGCCAATGGGACGCGGCGGCGCGGTGACAACGCGCTGTGCCGCAGACCCCTTTGCTGATGCAAGTAAGGGTGATGACCTGCTCCCTGCCGGCACTGAGGACTACATCCATATAAGGATCCAGCAGCGCAACGGCAGGAAGACCCTCACCACCGTCCAGGGCATCGCGGATGACTACGATAAAAAGAAGCTGGTGAAAGCCTTCAAGAAGGTGCGTGCGCCATCCCCTGCACGCGGGCTGCACCACCGCGCGCTGCCAGCCCTCCCCTCACCCCTCTCTCTGCCCCTTTTCTCTACAGAAATTTGCCTGCAATGGTACTGTGATTGAACACCCTGAATATGGAGAAGTGATTCAGCTGCAGGGCGACCAGCGCAAGAACATCTGCCAGTTCCTCGTGGAGGTAGGGTACTTCAGGCCGCTCGCTAGTGTCTGAAGGGAAGGTGGGTCTTTGCCTTAATGAATAGCCCCGTAGGTTTGAGTTTCCTTAGCCTAACAGGCTTCTGGAGGAAGCTCTGGGTGTTTTTCTTGCTGTTCTTGCTTGAGTTAAAACTCGCCCAGTGAGGTTTTGCAGTCTGGTTGTTGGGGCAGATATCTGGCAACTCTACAGCATAAACTGGGCACAAACATGAGCAAGGGCTTGTTTAGTTTGTACTATAAAGTGCATCTCCTTTCTTACAGATTGGACTGGCTAAAGACGACCAGCTGAAAGTCCATGGGTTTTAAGTGCCTGTGGGTCACTGGAGCTTTATGCAAGAAGACTTCCTTACCATGAAAATCCCATCTGTCCCTTGTCATAAGTTTAAAACCAGCGGGTTTGTGTAATGTAACAACCTTGGGTCCACTGTTCAGTCTGGACTAGTGTAACGCAGTGATGTAATAAACTGACACGAGCCCATGCTATCTCGTCTTGCTGTCCCTCATTTAACGGAGGTAAATCAGGCGTTTGGCACTGCCCAGCCTGAAGCTAAAACTAACCACGTGTCTCAAGCTAAGTCAAGGGACTCGACATGTCAGTCCAGCAGCTGCCTGAGCCTCCCCTCGCTCCTGCCTCCTTCCCCTTCAATGTGCAGTAAAACTTGAGGTGCCGCCGCCGTCCTACATGGAGTGAGGCACCGAAGGCGAGCTGGGACATGGATGGGGACACAGTCACCCTCCCTCGAGGCAGCGCCTGCTCCTGGTGGCAGAGGGACATGGGGAAGCTTGGAGCAAGAAGAGTAGCTGAAGTGACTTCTGAGGCCGGATGCCTGCAATTGAGGCCGGGCCCTGGTGTCACAAGCCCAAAGCTCCTGGGGTAACATACTTGAACCGTTCAGCGTGGGTTAAACTTTTGACAAGGGATCAAATTTGGACTAATGTAACAAGTATCATTGTAGATAGAGCTGCAGAGCTTACATGTTACTAGCAACTGCTGCCTAATGCCCTGTGAAGTAACAGACTTTGGTTTCATTTTTAATGTTTTATGTAATGTATTTAAAGTCTTATTTAAATAAAAATGATTTTCAAAAGCACTTGCTCGCTGGGTTTGATTCCGGGTAGAGCGCGTGCGGGAAGGGGTGGCCGAGGAGCCGCTCTGCGGTTGCCCTTCCTCTTCCATGGGGTGGTTGAAGCAACGGGCACACGAGGGCTGCGCGGCAGCCGATCCCTTTGCGCTGTCCCTGCGTGGCCGCTCATGCCTGGCCTGGCTTTGTGTCCACACAGGGGCTGCTGCTCCTTGGGACAAGAGGAAACAGCCTCAAATTGCACCACGGGGACATCCAGCTTGGATATCTGGGAACATTTCTATGTGGAAAGAGGGGTGAAGCAGCAGACGAGGCTGCCCACGTGGAGTGGTGGAGTCGCCGTCCCTGTAGAGAGGCAGCTGGGGACAAGGTTTAGCAAGAGGATGGGGATGGGTTAGAGTTGGACTCGATCTTCTTGGAGGTATTTTCCAGGCGTAACAATTCTGTGATTTTGGGCAGGGCCATTCTCACGCAGCCCCTGGACACCTCGGAATAACCAGGAATAGGGATGTCCAGGGCAGAGCAAGCTCCCTCGGAGTACGGGCCAGCAGGAGCTTGTGTCTGCTATGGAAGAGCGGCATAAAAATGCCCTGGGGCAGATCCATAGCGGGGGAGAGGACCCTGGCGCATCCCAGTGCTTCCAGGAGCTCGCAGGGCAGCTCTGGGCACCACCGGGGAGCCAGGACGGAGCCGGGTTTGTCCGCTGGCTCCTGCGGGATGGGGCTGACATCCAGCCTGTTCATCCCGGCACCTGGGAACGCTTCCCTACCTTGTGCCGCTGCCGGGAAGAGGCCTGGGGGGACACTTTGGGAAAGAGAAAGGCAAAACCAGTAAGGCAGCAATGGTGTCCCCAGGTCCTACTGCTTCGTCATAAACCAGTGCATTTTTTTGCAACAAATCTGTCCCTTGTCCCCATGTCCCAGGCCATGCAGGTGCCAGTAGGGCCTGTGGTTTTTGGCGCAGTGTGTCCTGCTGGGGATGCCCCCTCCTTGCCTCCTACCAGGCTCTCTGCAGCCATTCAGACATGAGCAGGCGGCACAAGGGACACTCGTGTCCCACACAGGGGCAGAAAAGCCACTGATTTCCACAGCTTTGCCCTCATTTTTTGGCTCCCTGCTCCGCTGGGGAGGCAGGGAGGAAGGATCCGTCCCGGCCATGCAGGTCATTGCAAACGTGCGTCAAGGAGCTGCCGGGCAGCGCGGCCGGAGGAAGCACCCGCCGCGCACCCAGCCTCATTTGGCCCCCGATTGCAGCATTAAAAGCCAGAAATGGCCAAACAATTTGTTTGCTCCCTGCGGGCGATCGATCGCCGCGGTGCCGCGCGCGGCGCCCTTCCTGCCCATCGAAAACCCATTTGTTTACGGTTTATTTGAGCAGGGCCGATATTGGCCATCGCTGACGTGGGGCTGCGGGCAGGACCCCCCCCCCTTCCCAGGACTGCAGGAGGGAGAGGCACACACGGGGCAAGTGCCAATGCTGGAGGGGGTGCAGGCACTTGGAGGGGCAAAGCAGCTCAGCCCCAGCAGGGGAGGGTTGAAAACACCGACACTCAAATGCACCCGTGCTTGTATAGGGGTGTATGTATGTGCACACAAGGACATACAGATGTGTGTGCAGATGTGTTCATACCCGTCTGTGCACACATGCATTGGCAGGGCCGCTGTTTTACTGACATGTAGACAAACACACGTGTATCCCTGCGTGTCTGCGAGCGCAAAACCCTACGGGTGTGTTTGTCCTTGCGGGGGGTGGCACCGGGGCGGAGCGGGCGGCGGCGGCACCGTTAAAGCAGCGCCAGGACCGGGACCGTGGCCGGTGCTGCCTCCGCGGAGCCGCAGGTGAGCGGGGCTGGGGGAGCGGGCGCCGGGATGCGCCGGGATGCACCGGGATGCGTTGGGATGCGCCGGGCGGCTCCTCACGGCCGCTGCCCGCAGCGATGAGGAGCCGCGTGTGCTTCGGCCTCGTGCTCGTCGCCGCCGCCGCCTGCGTCGCCCGCGCGGCCGCCGAGGACCCGCGCTGGCCCCGCGCCCCGCGCCGCAGCCGCAACCTGGAGCCGGAGCCGCGGCTGCTGCCGCAGCTGCTCGCAGGTACCGCGGCCCCCCGCCGCCCCGCGCGGCCCCCCGCTCACCGCGGCGCCGCTGACGGCCCCTTCGCCCGCAGAGCTGGGCGCCCGGCAGGGCCCCGCGCTGCCCGACGCCGAGGCCCTGCACGAGCTCTACTACTACCCCGACTGGATGGACTTCGGCCGCCGCAGCGCCGACGAGGGCGCCTAGCGCAGCGCTCCGCGCGCTCCCGCCACCAGCTCCCCCAATAAAGCGTGTTGGCGCTGCAGCCCCGCGTGCCCTTCTTCCTGGGGAAGGTCCTGCTGGGCATTCATAGAATCATAGAATGCTCAAGGTTGGAAGGGACCTCTAGGGATCATCCAGTCCAACCCCCTGCACACGCAGGGTCACCTAGAGCACGTGGCACAGGGCTGCGTCCAAGGGGGTTTGAAGATCTCCAGCGAAGGAGACTCCACAACCTCTCTGGGCAGCCTGTTCCAGTGCTCTGGCACCCTCACTGTTAAGGAAAAATTTTTTAAGCTCCTGTGGAACTTTTGGTGTTTCAGTTTGTGGCCATTACCTCTAGTTCTGTCGGTGGCCACCAGTGAAAAGAGGCCAGCACCATCCTCCTCACGGCCTCCCTTGAGGTACTTCTAGACACTGCTCAGGTCCTGTCTCGGCCTTCTCTTCTCCAGGCCCCTGATCATCCTTAAACATCCATTCGGATGATCATCCATTCTGGGCTTGGGAGCATCCCAGGTGTCCCAGGCTGGGAACGGAGGGGAAGGGCGGTTGCAGACGCGGCCCACGGGAGCTCTTCCACCGTGTCACGTTTATTGGACAGAGCCGGTGCCGGGGATGCACCGGTGGGAGCAAACGCGAGTCCGGGCGCAGGGGAGGCTTTTCCTCCCCTTTCTACTTACTGAGCACAAAAACGACAACAACAAACGGTGTTTGCTTTAAAAGCAGCCCCGGGGCTGCCCCAGCTCCCTGTGCCGGAGCGGGGACCTCTCCCATGGCCCCCCGGCCGGCGGAGCAGGAACCGTCCTTGGTACCCGGGGGCCTCCTGCGTGCAGCCCTGGGCCCATATCCATGTCCGCGATGCCAGGGGCAGGGAGCCGGGCATTTCCCTGAGAAAATCCACAGGAAGGGCGGGCCGGGCCCCGCGGCGCCAAGGCAGGAGCCAGGGCTCATCCCCGCGGCCCGAGGAGAGGCTGGAGGGCGGCGGCGGCTCCTCGGCCGTCACGTGGGGCCGTCGCCGTGCGCGCCCTGCGCGTAGGACGTCTCGCCGCGGGCCACCACGCGGTGCAGCCCCAGGCGCCGCAGCTTGGCCACCAGGTTCAGGCTGAAGATGCTGCCGGGCGCGGGGGGCCGTGGCGGCGCCGCCGAGATGCCCCGCGCCAGCAGCAGCGGCACGAGGCCCAGGCGGGCGCGGGGGGACGGTGCTGCCGGGCCGGTGCCGCCGCCGCCGCCGCTCAGCCCCGCAACGGGCCCACAAGAAGGCACGACGGCGTGAGAGAGGCTGCGGGGAGAGAGCAGCGCATCAGGGGACCCCGCGGTTGTGCTGGGGACGCGGTGCAGGGGCTGCCCGTGCCCCCCAGCAGCATGAGGAGCTGCCCCCCACTCCCCCACCAAAGCTCCTTGGCCCTCCTGAGCCTTTGGAAGGCTGCAGCCCCCCAAAACTGGGAGTCTCCAGCACTAACAGGGGCTTGGACAATGCTAAGAGCAGTTGTAGAGCCGGGCACTGTGTGCTGCCCCCCAGCACATGAGCAAAAGGGGAAAGGGCTCAGGGGCCCCCTCGCCCCACAGTGACCCCCCAGAGCCCCTGCTCCTCCTCGGGGCAGCAGCAAAGGGGAAGGAGGAGGTTGGACAGGAATCAGCAGGGAAAGAGCCAGGAACAAGCAGTGCAGACACAGGGGCAGCTCTGGAGCTGGGAAAGGCCTTGGGGCCCCTGGGGCCCATAAGGGAGGGAAAGGAGGTAGCAAAATCCTTGGTGGCTCCCAGGAAAATCATCTCTCTGTCCACACACGGCGAGTGCTGCTCTTGTCCCAGCTCATGCAGGGCCATCACCATGGCCAGGGAGCAAGTCCCTGGTGCTCAGGCCACAGCATCAAAGCGGCAAAGGGGACAGTCGCAGCAGGGCCAGCACAGGCAGAGTGACACCCCCTTACCTGGCCGTCACCCTGGTGCTCTCGGTGGTGGGGTGGAGGACGCGGCAGGTGGTGATGGTGAAGGTGGACGGGGTCTGGGGGAGGTTGTTAACAGAGAGGAACACTGGAAGGGACAGGAGAGCGCGGGTTAGGGGAGCGGGTGGCACACGGGGAGGTGGGAATGCAGGGAGCAGCGGGGACGGAGAAGGCTGCAATCCCACCCTGGCATCTCCCGGTTATCCCAGCCTCTCCGCACAGCCGGATCACAGCTCATCGGGAGCGCTGCCCATTGCGGGGGCCCAGGAGAGCTGCCCCGGGGCTGCGGCTGTGCGGGATGGGACAGAAGGAGCAGGCACAGGGGGGACAGACGGGCAGGGGGGACAGGGCAGCGGGGCGCAGAGCGGCGGCGCGGGGGGGAGCCGGCAGGCGCCCCCGGCCCTGCGCTCACCGCCGCGCCGCTCCTTGGCCCGGGCGGGCATCGAGGTAGGGAGCAGCACGAAGGCGCCCGCGTCCACGTCGTCCTCCTCCAGGTCGGCCAGGGTGTAGACCTGCTCCAGGTCCACGTCCAGCTGCCGAAAGTCTTTGGTGAGGACGCCGGGCCGCGGCACCAGGACGCTGCCCAGGTCGGGCCGCGCCAGCTGCTGCCAGTGATGGAGCGTCACAGAGCCTGGAAAGGAGACAGGGGCCGAGATGGCATCACAGGACCCAGCCGGACCACGGGAAGGCCAGGGGCCATCCAGGATGGTGGGAATGAGACCCTGGCTCTCCCCGCACCTTCCAGGGGCTTCACGATCTGCAGCTTGTCGGGCAGGTAGGAGAGGGAGCCCAGGGAGAAGCCGGAGGCAGCCGTGAGCTCGGAAGCGCCGGAGCCGGCGGTGCCGGCAGAGGCGACGCTGCCGGCGGGGCTGAGGGCGCCGCTGGAGCTCTCGGCCTCGTGCAGGCGCCGCAGCTTGTGCTCCCGCTCCGCGTCGAAGAAGGAGCGCTCGGCCGCGTGGCTCTCCTGCCGCGCCGACAGCCGCTGCAGCGCCGCCTCCAGGGTCTGCTGGCCCGGCACCGCGGCCCTGCCGGAGCGCTGCCATCAGGGCCCTGGCTCCATAGGGATCCATAGGCACCGCTCCGTCCCGCGCCGCACTCACCGCGCGCCCCGCCGGGGGCTCGGGAACCGGGCCAGTGCCGTAGTCGCTGCCGCGGGGGGTGCTGGCCCCCCGCTGAGGACGGGCCCGAGGGCTGCGCGGGTCGGGGCGACTCGCAGCACGAGCGGGCCCTGGCCGCCTGGTTCACGGCTCTCACCGTCTCGAAGACGCGCAGGCAGCTCCTGCGGGAAGGATGCGGAGATGGAGCCAGCGCCACCGCTGCCACCCCTGGGATTCCCATGCCCGGCCCTCACTTGTAGTCCGAGGAGGAGCCCTCCGCTCCCTTGCGCATGGTGCCCTTGATCTCGGCGGCCAGCGAGTCCTGGGGACACGGGGCCGGCGTGAGCGGCGGGGGGCGGGCGGCGCGGGCCCCCCCCGGCCGCGGGCTCACCAGGGGCAGCAGGCTGGGCGCTCCGTAGCGGCCCACGGCGCCGCTGGGCAGGCTGCGGCTGCGCAGGCTCTTGACCTCGGCGCGGGCCTCCTGCAGCATCCCGCCGCACTCCGCGTACTTCTCCTGCAGGTCCCGCAGCTGCGGCCGCGGGCGCCGCGTCAGGGCGCAGGGTCCCCGTGGCGGGGCAGGTCCCCCACGCAGCCCCTCTCACCTCCGTGCGCAGCTGCTGCTGCGCCTCCTTGGCCACGGCCAGGTGCTGCTGGAGCTCCTCCACCTCGGCGCCGTACTGCGGGCACGAGCAGGGCAGGATGCGGCTGCCAGCCCGGCCCGGGGACGGGGACGCGCGGGGACGGGGACGCGCGGGGACGGGGCGCTCACCGCGCGGCACTTGTGCTGCAGCTCCACCACCTGCGCCAGCAGCTGGCTGATCTCGTCCTGCTGCCGCGCCGTGTCCTCCGCCTTGCGCGCCAGCTCCTCCGAGAGGCGGCTCACCTGCCGGCTGGCCTCGGCTGCGGGGACACGGCGGGGATGGCACCGACGGGGAGCCTTGCACGTGCCGGCCCCACGCGCCCCCCCGTCCAGCCCGCACGTACAGAACTGCTCCACGCAGTCGATCATCAGCTGCTGCTCCTGCTCCTCGTAACTGGCAGGTCTCGGTGGCAATGCTGGTGGCCTGAGGGAGCGGGATGGGGGCTGAGCGCGGCCACCAGCCTCCCCAGGGCCACCGCTGGCCAAACCCCTTGGGTGGCCTTTGCACCGGGCTCCGTGCATCCCGTCGGGCCCCCCTCACCTCCAGGCGCAGCTTCTGGTTCTCCTCCTCGAGGCCCTTGAGCTTCTGCTGCAGGACGTCGCACTGCAGGTAGTGCTGCAGGGAGGGCGAGGACTCGCGCCGGCGCAGCCTGCGGTGCGGGGACGAGCTGAGCCCCCACGCGCTGCCCCCGCCGGCCCGGTCCCCCTGGCCCTGCTCGCTCACGGCGTGGAGGCGGCGGAGCCCGGCTCGCTCTCCTCCGTGCTCGTGGTGTAGAAGTGCAGCAGGTCGTCGCGCATGGAGACCTCGTGGCGCAGCTGGGCGATCTGCGGGGGCCCGGGGCGTCAGGGCGGGCGGGCAGCGGGTACCCGCGCCCCGCGTGCCCCCCGCCGGCACCTCCTCCTTGGCCAGCTCCAGCTGCTCCTCCAGCAGCTCGTTGCGCTCCGTCAGGCTCCGGTTCTGCTTCAGCAGCGACTGCCCGATGCGCGCGGCCAGCTCCAGGTCCGCTCCTTCTGCGGGGGAACAAGACGGTGTCACCCAGACGCCCCTGCCCACCCGCATGTCCCGCCAGCCCTGGCATTACCTCTTCCAGCAGGTTGGTGACAGCATCGATGTCGTGGTAGGTCTTGGTGATCCTGCTCACGCGCTCGGCGCACAGCACTGGGGAGCGAGGGCGAGCGGTGAGCACGCCTGGGCCGCGGCAGAGCACGGACGCAGCTCGCTGCACGTACACCAGCCCCGCGCTGCTGCTCTACCCTCCGCATTCCCCATCCCACCCGGGCTTGCGGGACAGGACACCGCGGGCTGCACCGGTGCTCCGTGCTGGGACCCCACATTTGCCCGGCACCAGCAGCCTCGGTGCAACGGAGCGAAGTTGGGGACCGCAATGTCCCTGCCCTGACTCGGGGCAGCACGCCGAGCTCCCCCCTCCAAAACCAGCACCTTCCCCGTCTGCCCTCCCGGCCACCGAACACCACACAGACGGGAAGGAGGGGATGGGGAAACTGCGGAGACGGGATCGCAGGTGACATCTGCAGCAAGGAGCCGGGCTGGAAACTCTGGCGTCAACAGGAATCGGTGGCATCGCGCGGCACTGGGCTGCGAGGCTCTGTCACCTTCAATCTGTCTCAGCCGCCCTCCCCCAAATCTCCCCAGCCAGCGCTGCCCTAGTTTCTCGGCGCAGACGCTGGCCGAGCAGAGCTGGAGCACAGGGAGCCGGCCCAGCCCGGCTCACAAGCGCAGCGAGCGTTAGCAGTGCTCAGCCTGGCTCCCAGCATACGCGACGTGACACGTTGCGGCAGCCGGGAGCAAGGGGATGGGGAGCGCGCGGGTTATCCTCAGCACTCAGCACAAGGCTGGATCTGTGCATCCCATTGGAAGAGGCAGCGCAAGGACAGGGCCACTGGCCCCCTGGCATCCATCCTGCCAAGGGCACTTGCAGAGGCTGCCAGGAAGCGCCGGGCACGGGCCCAGATGGCAGCGCCGAGCCGTGTGGCAGGATGCGGCCGGCACCAAGCGCGAGGCCCTGCGGCACCGTGGCCGCTTTGCCCCAGCCCTCACGGTCCGGCTCGTTCCCTGTTTCCCGTCACCGAGCCGCCGGCTCTGCTCAGGGCCTGGCGCCGGCCCCCGCTGCCCCCACTGCAGAAAGTGGGTTAGCAGGAGCGGCTCAAGGCGCAAATCCTGCCCGCGTCGCCCCCGCCGTGGGTGGCGTCACCGGGCAAACGCTGCCAGGGCGATGTCCCCACCTGCCACCCCCTGCCACGCCGCCCTGTCCCGGCCAGGCAGATCCCATTACCGCGCTGGCACGTCCGCAGGGAGAGCGGGGCAGGCCGGGCTGCCCCCCGCCCCAATGGGGGCCCGCTCCCCGCAGGGGTCCCAACTGCGCCTCGTCAGGCAGACGAGCCATAATTGGAAGTAATTAGAGCATGAGCATCGTTAGGGCGGGAGCAAGCAGCAGCCCTGGGAGCCGCTGGGGGCTGCGGCGCCCGCAAACACGTACGCACCGAGCGCCCTCCCCATCCCACGCCCCATCCAGCGGGATGCGGGACCTGCACGCGCTTCCCCGGGGACCCCCCGCTCGTGGGGACCCGCAGCCCCAGCACAGGTGGGTCAGCCCCAGTGGGGACATCCCTGTCCCAGAGGGGTGCAAGGCCTGGGCCAGGCCCCAATGGAGGGGGGACAGCAGCTCCCGGCAGCAGCTCCCATGGGACGGGGCACAGGGTGGGAGCCACCTCCACAAAGACCCCACAGCACCGACACGACCCACGCCGGACCCTGCCCGCCCCACGGGAGCCGCTACGGCACGGCCCACTGCCCCGCGAGCCAGAGTCGAACCAAGCCAAGCCACGCCAGGCCGAGCCGGGCCGGTCTCACCTTCCTCCAGCTCGCGGGCGATGGGGTCGGCGCTGCCGCCCGGCTCCGCGCTCCCGCTCAGCTCGTCGTAAGCAGCGGGACTGCTCCAGATCTCCATGGTGAGACCGCGTCCGGCCGGGCCGGGCTGGACCGAACCGAGCCGCGTCCGGGCCGGGCTGGACCGAACCGAGCCGCCTCCCGCCGCTCCACCCCGCGCCGGCGGCTCCGGCCCCTCTTATAGGGTCTGCGCGCACCTGCCGCGCGGCCGGGGGCGGGCGCGGGGCTGGGGGCGGTCCCGGGGCCGCCCCGTTCCCCCCATCCGCGCCCGCCCCGCGGCGCCGCGTCCCATAGGGAGCCCCGGGGACACGGGCGGGGGTCCCGCCAGGCACCCCCCAGGACGCGGGGCACCGTGGGGCTCCCTGGGGACACGCTGCCCTGACTGGCGGGGACGACGCGGAGGGGTCGCAGCAGCAGCGCTGGGGCTGCCCCCAGACGGGCCACGCGCAGGCAGCAGCTTCTGCCCCCAGCGAGGGGAGATTTGGGGTCTCCCACCCCAAAGGCAGCTCGTGCACAGGACCAGGGTGTCCCCTGCCCCTCCTTTGGCCACCTCTGCCCGGGCCCATGTCCCCACCTTGGGGTCTCCCTCTGCCATCGTCGCCCATGCTCCACAGAGGAGAGGGGCTGGGGTGACCCCTCGGCAGCACCCACCAATCCCCCCACTCCATGCAGGGCAGCAGAAGCAGAGGCAAATAAATAAATAACAATGGCCATAAATTATAGAGGAGCTGCCAGCCCGTAGCGCAGGCGCCGCGGGCAGGAGGGCCGTGATGGGGGGCGGCTGGCACAGCTCACCGAGCGGGTCAGGTCTCTCGTGGGGATAAATGCACCGTGCCCACCCCCGAGTGCTCGTGGTCACTACAGCACGAGCCTCAGAAGCAGAGGGGCCGGCAGAGCTGCTCCCCGCTACACTGCACCATGGCTTTATCTGCTAATGGGGCTCCCACCCGCTGCACCAGCGCCCAAATCCCAAATCCCCATGTCCCGCTGCAAACGGATCCCCCTGGGGCTGGGACTGGGGCTGGGCACCCCCCATGCTGCTCTGGGCCTCTCGCACGAGGCGCTTCCTGGAAAGGCAGGAGCTGCTTCTTCCTAATCCGCTGCGGGGGATTTGCTCCCGCAGGCAGGTCCCACTGCGGCGCCTCTGCGCAAGCAGCTTACGGGGGGCTATTTCTGAGGGCAGCTTAGGGTGGGGGCAAAGGGATGAGGCTGCCTGAGCGCCCGCCCCGGTGGCACCCGCCAACACCAGGTGCCGGGCAGGAACGTGGCCGCGGGGCCGGAGGGGCCTCCGTGCGCTCCTTGCTCCGCGTCCTCGGCCGAGCGCGGCAGCGGCAGGAGGGGAAGGGACCAGGCGGGGGCCATCAGCCCCATCTGTCCCTACTGCCCCACTTCCCCCAGCCCGGCCCCTCGGCCTAATCCTGCACCCGCCCCCCACACATGTAGGCCAAGGCGGGGACGACAACGGATCGCAGCTAATCCCGTCTGTGCCCCCTGCCAGCCCCGGCGCCCGGCTGGGAACCGGCCCTCGATGGTGGCCACATGTGCTGCCCATTGCAGGCAGCTCCGGGTGCCTGAATCCCAGGATGTCAGAGCTGGGGAACATCCCCTGCATCCCAGCACCTCCTTAGCTGCTCCTGCTAGTGACCATTCCCTGCACTGCCTTATGCTCCGGAGGAAGCGGATGCACTCGGGACCCCCAAAGCCCCTGCCACGATCCCCATGACACAGCGGGTCCCATTCCCACCCGGCAGCTACGGCCCAGCCCGGGCGCATGGATCTCTCCCCCTCCACGCATCCGGCTCAGCTCCGCAGAAGCAGCTCCCGGAATTAGCCCGGGATGTTCTGGGCGAGGAAATCCAGCCGAGCAATCCCGTTAGCTCCGATTAGCTCCGGCGCAGGCGACGTGCCCGCGCCGGGCGCTCACCGAAGTAGCGCAGAGTCTCCTCGAGCTGCCGGGGCGTGAGGGCGGCCGCGGCGCCGGGCGGCAGCAGCGGCGCGCGCAGCCAGTCGTCGTGCTCGTAGCCGAAGACGGAGTCCGCCCGCAGCTTGTAGCGGGGCAGCCGCTCGCCCAGCAGGCTGACGATCTCCACCTCGGGGATGTCACCGCCGCTGTGCAGATCTGGAGGGGCCGGGCAGCCGCGTTACAGTGATATCGGGTGACATAGGGGTGCGGGAAAGGGGCTGTGGGGTTGGGGGCACTCTAGGGCGGCGGCCCCTTCTGCACCCCCACGGCCCATCCCCAGGTTTGGGGCTGCTCAGTGCCCGCGGATTTGGGGTCCCGCGTGCAGGACCCCCCCATCCCCAAGGATCCCCCATCCCATCCTCTCGCAGCTCCCGCTCTCGCGCCTCCTGCTGCCACCTCGTGGCCACCGCGCCGCGAGCACCCGGGCTCCCCGGCCCGCCTTGTCCCCCGCTACCCACCGGTGACGGTGGCGGCATCGCGGCGGGGCGCGGGGGCCCGGGGGCGCGGGGCGGGCGGGCGCTCCGGCGGGATGTCCAGCTTGGCGAGCGTCACGTCGGGGGGCCGGCGGCCATGGGGGGCGGCCCGGCGCCCGGCCCGGCGCTCCCGTCCTCGACCGGCGCCTGCGGACAAGCGGCGTGAGCCCCGAGCGGACCCGAGCGCCCCGCAGGCACCCCAGCTCCCGGCTCTTCCCAACGCTGCGGGGAGCTGCCCCAAGGCCGGGGCAGAGGATGCTCCCCAGGGCAGGCCCTGCTCCCGCGTCCCGGTGCTGGGATGGAGGCACCCGGCTGCCCCACCTCGCAGAGCGAAGTCCAGCTGGCACCGGCCGCCCAGCGCCGGCTCCGCACGGGACACGCAGCGGGACCTGCCCGCGCTGCGGCTGCCACGGCCCCAGCCCAGCCATAAAGGCAGCACGGGACAGGCCGTAACCCGCGCCTTCCTGCTCCTGCTCTGCTGGCAGCTCCGGCGTTCCCTCCTGCATGTGCTGCTGCTGGCACCACCGCCCCGGCTCCCCTCTCACCCCGTGGCCGTGGGACAGGGCGGCGGAGACACCCTGACGGCCACACGCAGCCCCCGCATCCTGCTGCCAACCACCCAGCACCTCCCACCAAGTTCCTGCTGCAGGGCCTTGGAAAGGGCTCCTGACCCTCCGCCGCGTCCCCCAGAACGAAGCAGAGGATGGACCGACCATGCGGAGGCCGCGGGAGCCGCCGGGCGCGCGCGGCCGTGAGTCAGCAGCGAGCGGGGCTGCCCGCCCGGCGCCGCCCGGCCCCGCTCCTGCGCTCGCCCTGCCCGGGCAGGGGACCCTGCGCAGACAGGCGGGAGCAGCTCCCGTGCGCCAGGCCCTGCCGGCGGCTGGACGGGCTCCCGGAGCTGCCCCGTGGGGAGCGAGGCAGGAGCCAAGGGGGTTGGCAGAGCCCAGGAGGAACCGCAGGCCACGGCCAAGGCTCCTCGTGGACCAGCCGGAGGTGCCGGGGCCAGGGAGCACAGCAGGGCACAGCTTCCCGCTGGCACGTGCCGCCTCGCGCTCCCTGCTCTTTGCCCTCCTCCCGCTGTCACGCAGCTCACGTCTGGGCACTGCAGCCGGGGACACGGGCCACCACGGCCGTGGCAGCTGCCACCATGGCCAGGGACACCCGCCAGCCCAGCACCATTCCGGGCCAAGCACAGCACCAGCCGGAGAGCCCTGTCCTGTGCTCGGCAGCAGCTGGGGAGCATTGCCGGGCGCCGGTGCTGCCTTCGGGCTATTTTTTCCCCTCAGCTGCTGCAGCAGGAGCCAGTGGCCGCGGCGGGAGCCCAGCTCTGGGCAGGGGCCAGCACAAGGGTCTTGGGACCTTGAGAGCAGCGCAGGGGGGCATCCTACAAGCCCCAGCCTGATCCCGGTCCCGCAGGCCATGGCACTGGGACAGGGGCTCGTGCGGTGGCCAATTCATCGGACTGAGCAGCAGCACTGGGGGTTCTGGACACCCGTGGGGGGCCAAGCACTCCCCACTCCAGTCTGGACCCTCTAGACAACCAGCGTCCCCATGCACAGCCTGACTGCGTCTCTCCCGGCCCAAGGGACCCTTGCAAGTCCACGAGGCACCTGAGCATCCCTGGGAACAGCGCTCCCTGCGCCCGCGGCCGGAGCCCGCGGGGAAGGACTTTTGTTGTGCAGTGACCCCACGTGCTGCCCAGCACGGGCACCGCAGGCCCCGCTGCTGCTCGGAACCAGCTCCCCAGCCTTGGCCCCGGTTCCGCTGCCCCATCCTGTCTCCCGCCACAACCCCCAGTCCCTGGATTCAGCACCGGGTGTCCTGGGGCCCCGCGGGATTTGCAGAGTGAGCAGAAACACTCCAGGCAGACACAGCCCCTTCCCAGGCAGAGGGGAGAAACCCCAACTCCCCGGCACAGGCTTCCTGCTCCCAACGGCAGGAATCGCACAACAGACCCGGACCCGAACCTGGACCAGACCCAGACCTGGACCCAGCTCCAGATCCAGACCGGGTGCCGGATCCCGCAGGGAGGCCGGTGCCTCTCGCCCCTTCCCCGCCGCGACCCCCACGCAGGGGGGGAACCTCCCCCACGAGCGGCCGCCGCAACTTCCTTAGCGAAGCGTGAAAACTTGTTAAGTCGCTCCCAGGGGCTGGGAGGGGGCGGCGGGGATGGATTTTAAGAAAAGAGTAAAGAAAAGGGCAAAGGAAAGGGTAAAGAAAAGGCAAGTTCCCCCCACCCCCACCCCGGACGGCTCCGGGGGGGATGGGGTTTCGGGCGGCCGCAGCTGCGGAGCCGGGGGCCGTGGGGGGGTCCCGGTGCGGCGGGGGGCGCGGGGGGGTCACTCACCGCTGGGCGCTGCTGGCGGCGGCGCGGAGGCGGCGCGAGGCCCGCGCCCATCGCTCCCGGCCCCGCCGATAACAAAAGCCGCTCCCCGGGCAGGTGCGGCCGGGCCGGGCATGCCGGGACGTGTAGTCCCGCCCGGCTCGGCTCGGCTCGGCCCGGATCGGCCGCCACCGGCAGCGACCCGCGCCCGGCCCGCGGGGCCGGCAGCGCCGCCGCGATGCGGCTGCAGCTCCGGGGCTCCCGGTCCCGCGGGAGATGCCAAGGGTCCCATTGCAGCCCCCGAGGTGCCGGGTCCACCCCCAGCCCCGCGGTAGGGGCCTCACGGGCTCGTGGTGGCTCCAGGGCTCACTGGGGACACGGTGGCACCTCTGCCCCTGCGGATGCTGCTCGGCGCCCAGGGCCGCGTGCGGCAGCGCTGCCCGGGCAGGCAGGGAGCTCCGGGCACCGTCTGGGCCAGGCCCTGGGCGCTCGCTGCAGCCCTGGCCCCTTCTGTCCATCCTTTCCCTCGTTTCAAAATGCAAGTGGGGGGAAACGAGGGGCCCTGGCTGTGGTGTTGATGGGAACCCTCCGGGCCCTGCTGGTCAGGGAGATGCCCCGAGCCCAGGGCCATCGGGGCAAGCCAGGGGGGTTGCAGGGCTGAGCAAGGGCAGCCTCAGCCCCCAGCCCTGCTCAGCTCCCAACTTTGGGCTCCCGGTGCCATGGAGGAGGCTCTGGAGCCCCTGGAACTGCAGGGCAGCTGCAGCTCGGTGCATCCCGGCCTCCCACCGAGGACACCCAGGGCTGCAGCTCTGCAAGGGGGTGCGGAGCCTCCGTGGCCGGGACCAGCTGCCACCAGGTGGCATCAAGAGGCCGGAGACCTTGGGCAAGAGACAGGAAGGTGCTGGGCACAGGGCTGAGCACCGCGCTCGGGGTGCAGGGACTGGACGTGAGCCTGCAGCTCCGCGTGTCCCCGCAGCCCTGGGCACAGGTAGAGACCAGGGAGCGCTCCGGGCCCGTCCGGCCGCGCTCCCATGGCCGCGGCTGCTCCGCTCCCGGAAGGCAGCTGTTGTTTTGCTCGTCCTCGGCGCTGGCAAGGGGACAAGCAGGAAGCCAGGCTGCATCCCTGCCGTGCCGGGGCTCGCTCACGGATGTCGGAGCTCCCGCAGCCCCGGCCCTTCCCACGCCGCCTCCTCCTGCCCTGGCCAGGCTGCTGCACCGGGCCGGCCTCTGGCCTCGTTTTTGTCCCAAGGAAAGAGCAGGGGATGAAGCCGAGGGCAAGTGGGAGCCCCTGTGACCTGGTTCCTGCTGAGCGCGGACACAGGGCCACGTCACAGCACCGCTGCCTTCTCCCAATGCACATTCCCTGCCAGGACATAAACAGCCCCTTGCTTCCGCACGGGGACTCGTGGAGCTGGGAGAGTTTTCCCCCTCCGGGCTCTAATGAAGGTTTTCTTGCCCAAGAGGTGCAGAGAGAGCAGCAGAGCCCAGGGTGACAAGGACACGTCCCCTCATATCCTTCCAGGGCCCATCTGCAGGAAGCACCGGGGGAGTCGCCCTGGGCGAGTAGAGAAGTGGCCGCCGCCGAGCAGATGGGAAGCCGCGAAGTTTGGAGGTAACTTTGCAAGCAGAGTTTCCATCTCCCAGCATGATCCCTGCCTGGCGCCGGCTCCGCTGCCACATTGCTCGCACCGGGAGCAGCTGTTGGAGCTAGCACTGACGTGGAGAATATTTCCCTGTGCCATCTGTTCCTGCGCTTGCAGCAGGGCTGCGGAAAACGGCAACTAGGTCGCACTGGAGTAAATCACTTTTCCTAACCTCCCCTCTTGCAGCTCCATCCAGCCTTTGCTCCATCCATCAGCGCCGCTCACTTTGCAACACGCCTGTTTATCCCTTGGAGCTCATTAAAATGAGCTCAGCGCCGCGGCAGGGATGAGACACCAGTGATGCCGCTTAATGGACAAACATCTTAATTACTGGGAGCTTTTACCTCCTGCCCCAGCAGAAAAGCCTGGGGAGTCGACGTTAACACCCAGCACGAGGGTGGGAAGGAGGCTCCACGTGCGCCCCGGCTTCGTGCCCGGGCACCACGGCTGGCACCAGCACATGCACCCGGGGAGATGGTTTTGCCCAAGCATCAAGTCTGCTCCCCCCAAGGTCGATGCCACCTTCACCCGGGGCGCTCACCCCCATCCGCAGCCTTGCCAAGCCCCAAAGAGACCCGGGTGACTTTGCTGGGGCCGCAGAAGAACAGGCTCATTGCAGCACGGCGCTGGGGGGGTTATTTTATTCTTTGCTTTGGTCTATACAAAAACAACTTACAGAAATAATAAAATCTTCCATTCCTGAACAACGCTCCGGGAATGTCCATCCCTTTCCAGCCGAAGCGTTAAACCACCATCAGCTCTACAGCTTCTTTTATAAATGCATTAGATAAGGGAAGAGGGCAGGGAAACACACCACTCACCAAAGAGAAGGGAAACAGGTTAAAATGTGCAACAAAGATCAGTACAAGGACACAGTTCCTAAAGCTGGAGTCACTCTGCTATCGGTACGGTTAGGACAGGTAGTTACACAGAGTCAGCTCCCCAACGGCTGATCGGAAAGAATTAAACCCAGACATCCCGATGGCTAAAATGAAGGTCCTGGATATAGCACTGTTTGTTTTCCGCAAACTCCCGAGTGATCTGATTAAGTTAAAGTTCACAGAAAACAAAGGTTTTTTTCCCCCAAGTTAGATTCCTCGTCTAGAACACTAACGCACAGAACAGAGGGGGGAAGGTAAAAAGCACGAACTTAAAGTTGGCCAGAGCCATTGGCACCATATTAAAAATAAAAAAGAAATATATATTCATAGAAAAGACTATTTTGCCCATGAAAGGTCAATAATGATGCAGGATTTGTGTGTTTTAAAGCTTCAGAAACAGTATCTTGGATGCTGGATGCAGCAGTAGGTGCTTGAAGCAGTCCCAGGAGGAAGGACCTTCTCCACAGACCCACAGCGAAGAAGAAACAAAACCAAAAACAAAAATCGAAAGATAAAACCTCTCGTGGGAATGGAAAGTCTGTCGTCGCAGGCACTTCTGTCTCCCGAGCCCTTCTTGCAAATGCTCAGCTCCGGGGCCACCCTCTTCCGTATAGAGCAAATACCTGCAGGGCAGCAGGGAGAGGCCCGTCACCCAACCGAAGCGCTTGGGGACCCCCAGACCCCCGTCCTGCTGTGCCAAGGGGTGCGATGAGCACCCCACAAACCTGGTGCGGGGCCTAGGAGGCGGGTTAGGCGAGCATGTGGTCAGGGTAGGGCGCCCGCACGCCGTCGCTGTAGGCGTCCATGGGGTAGTCGCCGTCCATGTCCATGTGCATGTCGATGGGGTCCAGGGGGATGTCACCCGAGTACATGGGGCGGTAGCCGGCGTCCAGCTCTGCCAGGGGGAGAAGGGACATGGAGCAACCTCAGCGCGGGCTGCAGAGACACTGCCAGCACCAGCCACCTCGGGTGTCCCCCTGGCCACCAGGGCCACACAGGAGCTCCCTTCGCTGCAGGAGCGACGGGCTGGGCATCCCAAAGCAGCCTGGCTGCCACCACCCCGGCAGCTGCCCAAGATGACTTGTCGAGAAGACAAGTTTTAAGATCAGCTCGGCTTTGGCGAGAAGGTGCGGAGCTCGGATGCGGGAAGAGCTCATGCGATACTCACCGTCCGAGTAGGGCTCGTTGATGGGGATCATGCTCTGAGCCTGCAAAGGAAGGCGGCAGTTTGAGAGGGCGACACAGGCACACGGTGCAGGTTCACGAAGGAATGCAGGTGCAGTCCTGTGCCATAGATGCAGTCCTGTGTCACGTGCTCTAGGTGACCCTGCGTGCAGGGGGGTTGGACTAGATGACCTCTAGAGGTCCCTTCCATCCTTAACCATTCTGTGATTCTATGAAGTCCACTGAGTAAGTGATGCTCGGGCCATCCCGCGGCAGCAGGAGTGCAGGGACCGCCACCCAGGGCTGCCCGAGCCGAGGATGCAGCCGCCTCCGGCCGTTTGCTCCCTCCAGAGCAATAGCAGGAGGTGGTGGCCATCCCAGCAGACCGGTCTCGCTGGGCTGTGCGGGATGCCGAGCGCTGCAGCGCGCGCCGGGGATGCTCACCGCCTCCCAGGCTGCGGGGTCGTGCTTGAAGAGCGAGTTGGTGAGCTCCACGGACACGCGCTTCCTGTAGTCGGGGTTCTTGTCCTCGGAGATACGGAAGAGCACGGCGGCAGCGTAGGTGGCTGCAGGGGACAGGAGGCAGCATCAACCAGGCGATCTCTTCCCCCGCATCGCTAGTGACTGCTCCAGACCCACAAGGAGCCCCCCGCGCCCGCCGTGAGGCTGGACCCACCTGTGCCCTCGTTCCTGGAGTGCAGCAGCTCCATGAGCGGGGCCGAGGCCCCCTCGGCATCAATGGCATCTGCCGCCTCCTTGTCCTGGGCCAGCTCGCACAGCACGCCGGCCGCCACGCGCTGGATGTTCTCCACCGGCGAGTACAGGAGCTGTCAGGAGAGATTAGCAGCAACATGAAGCAGCCGGCGCGGTGGCCTCTGCGCTCCCGGCGTGCGTGATGCGCGGCCACGCGCAGCCCGGCCCGTCGCAGCGCGGCAGATGGTGGCAGCGCAGCCTGGCCCGGCCCCTGCCCCTGACCTGCACGAAGAGAGGGATCGTGTTGAGCCGGAAGATCTCCAGCCGGTTCATGGGGTCTCGTGCCAAGATGTGCAGCGCTCCTGTGCAGCCCTCCACGATCTCCTCCATCTTCACGCCATCCTGCAAGGGGACAAGCGTCAGCCAGGGCTGCAGCAGCAGGCAGGGCATGACCACAGAGGCCACCTCGAGCTCGGGGACAGGGTGACCTGTCCTGGGTGGGCAGAGGATGGGGCATACACTCCCCAATAAGGCTGTTTCTTTGCAAGCAAGCTGCACTGGGGAGCTCGGGACAGGCAGAGCTCCTGGGTACCCACTAGGACAAGAGGGGACAAATGGATTTTGGGGAGATCCAGGTCACACAGGGAGCAAGGAAGAGGGATGCGGCTCGCCGAGCCCGTGGGGGGGACCCACCGTGTACGGCTGCTGCGTGCCGGCTGCGACGTGGCGCTGCGCGTCCTGGTGAGCCTTGACCAGCAGCTGCACCAGGCGCGGGATCACGGCGGCCTCCTGGAGCGGGGCATGGTTGGCCGGACACAGGGCCAGGTTGCGGATCAGACCTATAGTAGCCTGGGGAGGAGAGCCAGGAGAGAGGGGCTCAGAGGGGGCCGGGAGCGCGTGGGGCAGGACCCACGCGAGCTCTTCCCGCCGGTCCCATCCCCCTGCACGTGGCACGCGCTGGCTCTGGCTTCCTGCAGCCCCGTCGGCACCGGATCCGCCTCCCTCCCTGTGGAGGGCAAATATTGATTTCAGCAAAGCAGCCAGGCACAAGCAATTTCCTGCCGTTAGCTGCCATCAAGGACGCAGCCCTGCGGATCCCCGAGCGCCGACGCAGCCCCAAGTGCAGCTGCAAACCCAGCCGGGTATCAGGACGGGCAGCACCACCCTGGCACGCGCCAGCCGCCCGAGGCTCCCTCCAGTCCAGCCACTGGGTTTCCCTGGCCCAACGGCCTCTTACCTTGACCAGTGGCCACTGGTTGGGCTGGTTGAGGAGCTTGACGATGGCGGGGATGCCGTAGTTGAGCCGCACCGAGTTCTGCGCCATCTCGGCCTCGGGGTGCCGGCTGGTGAGGTGCCGCAGCGCGCACACGGCCGGCTCGGTGATGTCCTCCTTGTCACCCGCCCGCAGGATGGTGTGGATCAGGGCCTCCACCCCGTTGGACTGCGTCACCAGGGTCTTGTTCTTGCTGTTGTTGCAGGTCAGGTTGGAGAGGGTGCCGGTGGCGCACGTCAGCACGTTCACGTCGTCCGAGCTCAGCTGGTTGACCAGGATCTTGAGGACGCCGTCCAGGCCCTCCTGCAGGAACAGGGACGGAGCTCAGAGCTCAGCCTGTCCTGGCTCCCCATCGCGCTGCCCCGCTTGACCCTGCTGCCAAGCACAACCCGGGAGCATCTGTGCAATCCCAGGGCCCCTTCCCATGCCAAGGGCCAGCGGCCCCCGGGCTGTGGCCCTTCCCAGCACAGGAATCCTGGTTGTCCAGGCCCTCGCTCTGCACCATTTGCATGTGCTCCAGATGTGCACAGCTTTCCTTAAGAGTTTAGCATCTCCACTGGGTTGTCCTTGCTGGAAACGTGTGGGCAACCCCAGTGCCAGCTGCTGGGAGCAGCGCGAAGCCAGCGCTCCCTGCGCGATCCCGCGAGCGGGACGGGAAGGGGTTAAAGCGACACGGCCACATCCCGCCCGGCTCCGCGCGGAGCCGGACCGCGCCGCATGCCTTCCGACGGGAGCGCACATAGTTTCCACGCTGCATCAGGCGTTAATCTGCACGGAGCCGCAGCCCGAGCGCCACATGGGGAACACATCAGGAGGAGGGGAAGGGCTCCAGGGCGGCCGATATCCAGGTCAGCGGCGCCGCCGGCTGCCACCAGCCCCTCCGCCACGTCCCCACGGCTCCCACCGCGTCCCCACGGCTCCCACCGCGTCTGTGCCGCGATAGCGGCTCCCTCGGCAGGGGAAGCGCCCGTCTGGTGGAGGCTGCGGGGAGTCGGAGCGAACAGGAGCCCCAGGGACGCGGAGCGTGAGCAGGGCTGCCGGTGGCCTTGTCCCCCAGCTGGGGACACCGCGCGAGCGCTCCCAGCGCGGTGACGCCGCCAGCCCGCGTGGGAACAGCCGCGGGCAGGGAGCAGCTTCCGCCTCTCCGGGCGATTCCCCCGCTCCGCCGGGCTCGGCGCCTCCCGGTTGGCCCCAGGGCAGGGATGCTGCTGCCGCCGGTGGATCGCGGGGGTTGGAGGGAGAGGATGGAGCTTGGGATTTGCAGCTCAGCAGGGGACGTGCCCAGGGTGCCCGGTAGACCGGCACCGTCCCCGCCGTGGCCCAGGGCGGCTCTCCAAAGGGCTGCATCGGAGCCCGGCTCTGCGGACTCACCTGCTTGGTGGCCACGTCGGAAAGGTTCCTGAGGGTCCAGAGGCAGTTCTGCACCAGGCGGGGGCTGGAGCTGGTCAGGTGCTTGCCCAGCGCCTGCATGCCGCCTGCCAGGAAGGCGAGAAGCCGCTCGTCTACAAACACCCAAACACGCAGAGCCTCCCCACACCCGGGACGGGGCAGCCGTGGGTCTCTGCACTGCAAGGGGAGGCTGCAGAGCCCTTGGCTGATGCCTCCAACGCACAACGCGGCCTCATCTGGCCGAGCTAAATGCGGTGCAGGAAGGCAGCAGGACCAGCCCCGGCCCAGGGAAGTGTCTTGATCATCTTGATCATCTTTTGAAGCAAGAGGCCGAGCAGAGCCACTGCTGCCCGAGGATGAGCTCAGAGCCCATCGCTGTGCCCAGAGCACAGGGAGGCCTGATGTTCTCAACCGCATCGTCCCTAAACCACCACCATCCTCCTGTTCGCTGGGTGAGGAGCCCACACGCGTCTCTGCCGCAGCCCCGGCACCTCCTTACCGGCCTCCACGATGGCCGGCTTGTTGCTGGGACACACGGACAGCACCTTGAGCACCCGGCTCGTGGTCCAGAGCAGCTTCTCGTAGTTGTAGCTGCGCATGATCTGCACCAGGGCCTGGGGTCCTCCGTTGGCCAAGATAATCAGCTGCAAGACAAGGAGCTGAGGTTAGGGCTTGTGGAGGCTCTGGCAGCGTTTCCAGGACGCCGGCCGGTTCCTCCGGCTTGTGCGGGTCAGGATACAAGTCAGGCAAGGGGCTGGCGTGACTGCATGGAGCACTTGGGTTTGCCTCCGCTGCGGCCACGTATTGCACCCTGCCTCTCCAGTGCGTGGCCTGTCCCTGTCCCACCACCCCGGGCAGGACAGGCAGCCTCAGAGCGGGTCGGCAGGACCTGGCCTCACTGCCCAACGAGGCTGCGCCGATTAGCGCGTGGGAGGAAGAGAAACAGCCTAGGGACAAAGGCAGAAGTTGCCCGGAGTGGCAGTGGGAGAAACCCAGCCGAGCCGATTTACCGGCCGGACTGGGAGCTGCTGCGCTCCCGGGGACATTCCACCCGTGGGAGGTTGGATGCGACAGAGCTGCAGACGTGGTCCCATCCCTGCCCCTCCGGGCTTCCCCTGCGACGTGACAGCACCAGAGGAGCAAGGATGGGCGACTGCAGCCACCTCCATCCCACCTCTACCGAGAGGGAGGCCGGGCTCCCCGGGGCTCACCTTGCTCTCCTGGTTCCCGTAGGCGAGGAGCTGGAGGCAGTCGGTGGTGATGGCGAGGAACTTGGGGTTGTTCTTGTTGAGCAGCGGCACCATTTTCTGCAGGCCGTCGGCCAGGCGCACGGCCATCTTCGCCCCTTCCTGGTAGAGCAGCAGGTTGTGCAGGGTGGTGATGGCGTAGAAGAGGACGGACTCGACCGGCGAGCTGCGGGCGGGCGGCACGGAGCCACGTCAGCACTGCTGCCACCGCCGAGAGTCCCGCGTGGCACTGAGGGACCTCCAGCAGGTCCCCATGTCCCTCCTGGGGTGCAGATGGCACCCAGCCTTGTTGTACCCCGAGGGACCTCTCTGTGAGAGGAGCATCTCTGCCCTGAGCCCAGGTCTCCGGGCATCACCCCATGGATAAGCAGGGGGGTTGCTCCCTTCCTGCTGCTCCGTGCTGCTTCCAAACTCATCTGACACCGGGGCTTGCCCAGGTTAAACAGGTCCAAGGTCTCCCGCATCCCCCTTTTAACAGGCCCATCTCGAGCTACGTGTTGCTCTGCACAAGCCTCTACCACAAATCCCAAGGCATCATAGGCAGTATAATCCATGGAATGCCCCCATGCAGCTTGCAGCACGGCCAGGAGGGACATCCCAAGACTGTTGTCCCCTTGGGGACACCCCGGAGGCCGTGGTGGGTTCCCCGCCCGCATCCCAGCACCTGAGCATCCTGACGAGGGCCGGGATGCCGCCGGACTTGAAGATGGAGAGCAGGCCCTCGCGGTGGTGCGAGAGGTTGTGCAGGATGCTGGTGGTGCAGCGGGCCGTGTCGAGGTCGCTGGTGCTCTGCATGGTGCGCACCACGGCCGCCACGATCTGCGGCGACTGCATCAGCGCGCGGCGCGACGCCTCCTTCTTGGAGAGCTGGTTCACGATCATGGCCGCTTTGCTGACCACCACCTAGGCAGGAGGGAAGGCGGTGGTTGGAGGGGGTTCCTGCTGCCACCCGCCGCCACAGAGGTGCTACAGCCCTCCTGGGGACACGAGGGTCCCTGCTCTGCCAGACGAGTCCTGGGAAAGGCGGCGTTTGGGCAGCAGAGCCTGCACCACCAGCACGTTTGAGGACTGCTTGTTTTGGCCCTCATCCATGCGCTCCACTGCAGCTCGCAGCCGCGGTCCATGGAGTCAGGACTACGGCACACGCGCGCTCCGTGGGATCGGGAGGGCAGAGGGTCGGGATCCGGAGCGCACGGAGCCGGTAAGAGGCTCTCGGTGCCGGTGCAAAGCCAGGGTCAAGTCAGAGCAGCAAGCCGGGCACCCGAGAAGAAGGAGGCTGCAGCTGGGAAAGCTGCTGGGGGAAGCCGAGCCGCGCGGCCTTACCGGGTCCTCGTCGTTGAGCAGCTTGGTGAGCTCCGGGATGGCGCGCGTGGCCAGCTCGGCGTCGTCCTGGTAGTTGATGAGGTGCACGATGGCAGATTTCAGCATCTGCGAGGGCTCGGCCAGGCGCTGCACGTTGGTCTGCTGCCCCTCCACCTGCGTGCTGATGAGCAACGAGCGATCCTCCACCGTCTCGGGGTACATGGCGGCCCGCACGCGCTGCGCCCGCGTCATGGCCAGCTGAGCCTCCATGTCGGCTGCGGGGAGAGGCGGCGTGAGGCTCCGGGCTCTCCCGAGGAGCGTTCCCGGCGCCGCTTCCCGAGTTCCAATTCGCGGAGCGGGAGCGCGGCGCAATGACAGCGGCAATGTCAGCAGCCCCGGCGCGCTCCGCGAGGAGCCGGGGCTGCAAGGCGTAAACAGATACGGCGGCGCAGAGATAAGGCAGCGCTTAATTAGGCAGCATGATTAAGCAATTGTCACACAAGGGCTGTTAATTAAAAAATTAAGGGTATTTGCGACTTGGGACCAGATGGCATTGGGGATTAGGAAAAGGATACGGGGGTCTCCGCTCCGGAGGCTGCCAGGACAAGCGAGTGCAGAGGGCAGAGCTGCAGTAGCCAGGAACCTGCGCCGGTCCCACGCCGTGCAGAGCCACAGGTGCCACCGTGGAACGGGGACTGTGAAGGTTTGCTCCTCTGCATGGGCTCTGCCTCTGCGTGGGACCTGGCGCTTGGGCTCTCAAGGCCTCTTCCTGCGGAGCCGGCAGCCGCTCCGTGGGCTGGGATCAGCTGTTCCCATCCCGCGCCAGCCGCCCGGCGCGCTCGGATGTGCGCTCGGCCCTGCCTGGCCGCGTGCCATGGGATCCGCGCCGCCGGAGCCGCGCAGGGGAAGGAGGGCAGGAGGGAGAGTATTTTAAGCAGCAGCTCGCAGGGTGCGGAAGGCGCCGTGGAGCGGTGCCCAAAAGGAGCACAGCGAGCGGGAGAGCGCGTGGGCGAGCTGGGAGCAGGCAGGAGCCGAGCAGCTGAGCCCCTACCTTGCGCCTGGCTCTGGGCCTGGCCCCCTCCCTGGCAGTAGCTCGTCGTGGTCTTCTTGATGGTGTACTGCTTGCTGCAGAGCTCGTCCTCGTCGGCCAGGCACCTGCTGCTGACGGAAGGCACCTGCGTGTTGACGCCGGAGTGGATGCCCGAGTCATAGGTGTAGGTCTGCTGCCACTCGGTCACCTTGATGGGCTGCTCCATCATGTTCATCACCTCCATGGCTGCTCTGCGGGGCAGCGGCGGCACAAGTTACACCAGGGCACCGTGGGCACCTTCCTATAGCCCGTTCGCCCTGCGCGGCCGATCGCTATCTGCCCTCCAACGCGAGGGAGATGAAAGGCGGCACCGGGATGACGAAGCCCCGGCTCAGCACTTTGCCGCTCGTGTCGGGGCACGCAGGGCGGGCGGGCGCGAGCGGCACCGGAGCCGGGCACGGCCGCAGCGCTCCGCGTGCCGGGAAGCAAAGCCACCTCGCAGGGTCCTTCCGGGACGCAATTGCAACTAAAAATACCCCGACGGAGCCAGGGGCCCAGCTGGGAACGTGTAGGAGCCAGGTTGGCTCTCTGCAGCTCTTGCAAATATCCCGGGAATGAGGGAGCGGAGGGCGGCGTGAGCAGGATCGGGGGCTCCAGACCCCTTCTAGAGCCTGCCCGGGGGCTCTGCGTGGGGCAGGAAGGGTCAGGGCGCTTTGCTGAGCTCCGCAGAGCCCCACGTCACCAGCCAGGGTCCCCACTGCAGGTTGGGGGCAGTGTGGGGAGGTCCCAGCCGCTCTCCCCCTGCGTGAGGCTGCAGTGAGGCCCCGGGGCAGAGGATGAGTCAGAGTTTCAGACGCGATAAGAGGTGACGGGAGCCGCTGCCGCCCGCTTCCCAACAGGCGCAATCCCCAGCGCCAGCAAACAGTGATTCACGCAGGAGGCTGCGCCGGGGGCTCCGCTGCGGCGCGGGGCTGAGCCGGCTCCGCGGGGGCTCCGTGCCCGGTGTCCCCGCTCCATCCGAGCCCATCCAGGCGCTGCGGGATGCAGGGCCCGCGCGGGAGCCCCTCGGCGCCGGCGGCTGAGTCAGGGCGTCGGGTGGCGGCCGGGACGCGGTTGCGCAGCGCGGAGGGGCCGGCGCGCGGGCTTGGCGCGGCTCGCCCCAGCGCTGCGGGCTGTTCCCAAGCAGCGCCCGGCCCACACTCACGGGGAAGGAATCCCAGCCCAGGTACCTCCTCGCCGCCGCGCGGGAGCGGGCGGAGGTGGGAGCCTCCAGCGGCACCGCGAGAGCTCGACGCACGCATGGCTGGTGCATAATGCATGCGCACAGGGCCCCGGAGAGGAGGAGAGACCTCGTGGAAGCTGCTGGAGGCAGCGGGTTGCAGGGCAGGGCACGGAGCTTTCCGCTTGGCACGGGATGACGGGCGGCGCCGGGGCCAGCAACAAGCCCGGCTCTGCTCCGTGTGCTCGGGACGGCCCGCGGGGCGCCGAGCGCTGCCCGGAGATGCTGCTGCACCAGCGGTGGGACAGCCTGTGTGCCCGTCCCAGTGCCACCAGAGGCCGGTGGCATCCGGCTGCCAGAGCAGACAGGGCCCTGCACGGAGCCTGGTGCAAACAGCCAGACACAGGAGATGCCCATCAGCCCCCAAACCTTGGAAAGCTGCCCTGGACAGAGCAGGAAGGGAAGAGCAGAGACGAGGGTCTTAGAGCCTCCCTTGCAGCAGACAGCAGGTCCTATTCCCCTGGAAATGGGTACAAACCCTCTGCACAGCCCCCAGGCTCCAGCACTGGCTGCAGGGACCGGGCACCACACGCAGTCAGTCAGGCCCTAACAGCTGCTTTGCAATTTGCAGGCATCCACCAGGCACTTAATTTTTCAAACATCCGTGAGTTCTGCTCAAACGGCGACTTTTTGCCCAGTTCTGCATTATGCATGAGCCACCCCCCGTCACCCTCCTCCCCGTCTGCGCCGCCAGACATCAAAAGCCCGTGGAGCTCTTCAGAGCTGAGACACGAGCTCAGGTGATGTGACCCAGACGAGCTACAGGCAGGGGAGAAGGGCCCAGTTAATGAGCACCAGCATTAAGGCAGCTCAAAGTGACAGTGCCCTATGTCCCCCGTGTCCCGTGGGGCGAGTGCAGCGCTGGGGACAGCCCGAGAGCCTCCCCATGGGGCTGCAACACCTTGGAAAGGCCACAACTTGGGGCTCCTGTGACCCACTTTGCTCCCGAGCGTCACTCTGGTGCTGGGCAGGCAGCCCGATAGCGCCTGGTGCCAGCGCCGGCTGTGACACCGGTGGCACTCGAGGTGACAGGGCCACAGAACAAGTGCCAGCAGCTCTGGCAGCGAGCGGTGACATTCGGAGCGGTGTCAAACATCCCGAGTTAATCCCGCCGTGAGGTCCAGGCACCTGGACACAAACCATTCCCGCACACTCTGCTGCCGGGCTCTGCCCTTGGGTGTCCTCGTGGGGATCATCTCCCTCCCTGCAGCCTGTCACTAAACCCAGAGGCTACTGCAGGGACAGAGCAGGATCAGCGGTGTCACCAGCGACCCACCAAGGTCCCCAGTGAGCTCCAAGCTGCTGCTATGGGGTGTAGAGCCGCAATCCCATGGGAAACAGCCCCTGCTCCACACTGGGGCAGACATGGGTGAATCCCGGACACAGACGAGCTGTGAAAAGGTTAAACCCACTCCCGCCTGCTTCCTGGAGCCAGGAATCCTGCTGAAAAACAGAGGAAGCTGCAACTACTGTGAAAAAAATGACCAGAAGGCTCATCTGTCTCCAGAGTTATTTGATCAGAGGCCAGACAGCATCGTCTCTGTATAGACAATGTCTGCAAAGGAAGTCTCCAGTAAACACGCATCCTCTTGCCTGACTAGCCCTTTCCTTCTGCTCCATGCGGAGCCGGCCCCGGAGCCCGCACTGATTTACAGCCAAGCTGCCCAGGAAAAGCGACAGCAGGGAAGCGATAAATCCGCTTCCCGCAAAAGCGGCGAGGGCCCAGGGACGTCGGCTTCGTGTCCCGAAAGAGCCGGCGAGGAGCCTCCCGCGCCCTTGGGAAGGAGCCCGGGCGGAGGAGCTCCGGATGGCCTGTCCCACCGGGAAGGGCGCGGGAATGACGGAGCTGCCGGGGCCGCGTCCTCCTCACGAGCATCCCCGGCTGCTCCACGGATAACGGGAGCGGTAGTTGCCTCCGCTGGGATCCGCGCTGCGCTGGGGGCAGCGTGCGAGCAACCGTAATTAGTCACTTAGGCTTTTAAGGAAAGAGGCATTCAAAGCGATTCAATAAATGCGATGCAAGAAAAGCACTTTTGGAAGCACTTACACTGGAAGCAAGTGATCCGCAGTCCTCCCTGGAAGAGCCAGAGGATCAGCTGGTGCCGGCTCGGAGCAGGGAGGACCGTGGCAATGTGGGGCAGAGCAGCAGAGCCGAGGCCGGGCGAGCAGGAGGCTCAAGGACAGGGTCTGGTCACGCTGCAAAGTGACACGGAGCCCTCCGTGCCGGTCCCCCGTGGCGCGCAGCGAGGCTGGATCCGTGCCCGGAGGCCGCCGGAGCGCTGGGACGGCACCACGGCGCTGGCGGCTAATGAAGCCCAGGCAGCTGCTGCAAACGGGTTTGAAAGGGATCCCTTGCGGGAACAAGGATAGAAAGGAGCTTTTCAAGATTCGCCAGCATCAATGCACAGTAATAAAGGCAGATCTCGGCTACCACAAGGCGTTTCAATGAGAGCTCTGCAGCGAAGGCAAGGCGGGGAGCTCAAAAGGGAAGGAGACCGGCTTGAAGTTTAATGAGGAGACGGGCAACGGAGCCGCGAGCTCGTTAGGACGCGAGCGCAGGCAGCGCCCGGCCTCAGCCCTGCCCTCGGCCGCCAAACAAAGGAGCCGGGCGCTTTGTTCTCCGGTGTCGGCGCGTCCGGCCCCGGCCTCCCCGGCACCAGCAACAGGCACCGAGGGCTTATTTTGAATTACCAGGACAGGGCAGCGAGGGACCCACCGGACTCCTTGCACAGAAGCCTCTCAAAACCCGGGTTTATTTCGCACCTCCTCCCGATGAGGTTGAGCACGGGCTTAGTGCAGAGCCCAGCTCTGCGGGTACCACATCCTCCCTCCGTTCCGCTCGCCCCAAAGCGACGCTCCATCCCAAGGAGCACATTCCCTAGCACCCCATTCACCCTCAGCCGAATTAACCATTCCCCACAGCTCCAGCACACACACGAGCCCAGGCTGCAACATTTCACACTGAGTGTCAGGAGCTTTCAATAAGGGCGCTCCATATCCTCCCCTCACAAGGATGTGATTCCCATCCCGTGGGCAGCAGGGAGGATGGGCCCTTGCCAGGACCATGGGCACCGCATGTCCCGGTGCCCCTGGCACAGCCCGTGCCCTCCCGCTGCCATCCCTGCGCAGTGCTTGGCACCGCACAGGTCCAACGGCTCTGCTGTGTCACAGGCTGCTATTTCTCCACCAGATCAACATTTTGGATCTCGGGATTGCTCCAACGCAGAGCCCTTCCAAGCCCAGCAGGAGCTTGGGCAGAGGAGGCACCATCCCAGGCAGCTACTGCCTCAGCCACCTGTATCTGCCGCCTGACCTTGGCCCGCTCACAAAGGACGGAAAAGCTTTTATTCCCCACAACAACACTTCCGTCAAGGCGAAATCAGAGCGGGAGTATTTCTAACCTGCAGGCCTGGCTTCACCCTGCGGGTTTTGTGCTGCTTGGAAGCCCAGGATCCCTCCTCCTTCCTGAGGCTCAGCAGCTCGTGCAGCTCCTCCACTTGGGGCCCTTTAGCACGAGTTTCCATGTGGGGCTAAAATAAGGACACAGCCACCCCGAGCTCCTCCTCAGCCCTTGACCCAGGTTCCTATTAATAAATTCGGAGGAGCTGGGTGCTGGGGGAGCCTCCCAGTGCTATTTCCACACTGGCAAAGGCTACGTGGGCTTTCAAGCTCTCCTGGGCATCCCAGAGACCGGCACATTTGGGACCACAGCTGCTCCAAGGTGGCGAGCGTGACCCGACCAGCACCGGGAGCCAAACATGGGACCAACCCGGCACGGCTCCATGGGAAGACCCGAGCCAAGGAAGGGGTTCCCCAGGCACGTTCCTACAGGGACACAAGGAGCAGGAGACCAAGCGCTCCTGCATGTCAGAAGGAGCAGGCGGGATGAGCGGCACCGACACCGCAGCGGGCACAGCTCCACATGGCACTCCAGAGAATCGGGAACAACTTGACGGATGCACCGAGGAGGAAACCCTGGCAAGGGGCCTCCTGCCAGGCCAGACCTCCCGCAGCTGCAGGACCCACAGAGCGCCCAGCAGCATCAGGAAGAGCCACCGGCACCCGCAGCACACGGAGCCGCAGCCCCCGGAGCCCGCGGGCTTCCCGGGAAAGGGGCAGCGGCGCTGCCGGGAATGCCCTTTATCCGGAGGAAACCAGCTGGGAAAGCAGCGCTGGGAAAACTCGCGTTTGTCCTCAAGGAGATCTGCCACGGCACGGTTAATCACAATAACTCCATCTGGATCAGAGAAAATTTATTTTGTTTTAAAAAGCACGAAGAACAAATTGTCCTGTACGGACATGGTAATTGTAGGCTTTAAATTTAGGCTCCGAGGCTCGCTCGCTGTTTCCAGCTGGAATAATGGTGTCCAAAAACACAGGATTCTGCCACCTGGCCCCAGTTCTGCCAGACGAGAGCAGAATTCAAGGGGGAGAGGAACAGGGCTGAGGATTGCTTCACCCTAGCTTAATTTCTCCATCCAACTGCATTACATCTGTAAAGTTCAAACGCTTCACAAGAAATTATCACCAACACCCGTCAGCACCCGGCCTGTCGGAGCGAGTTAACGATTTGTCACCGGGGCTCTGCCCGCGTGTCACAGTGATTACAGCAAGGCTCTTTACTGCAGCCAAAGGTCTCATCACCAGCTAAGCAAACACGTTCTGCCCAGTGATCCCCCTCCAAAATCCAGCCCGGCACAAAGCGGGATTGCAGCTGGACTGATGGGACACCCCAGAAATGCCCAATCCATCCCAAGTGCCAGTGGTGCCGTGGGAATCGCGATGGAGCGAGGCTCCTTCCGAAGCAGCTCGCCACGCTCGCCCATCCGCAGGGATATCCAGGGGAATAAACAAGCTGGGTTTAAGATGAGCAGCATCCAGCCTGTCCCACAGGACCGGAGCTCGCGGCTCTACTGGAGACGCTGCTCCGCGAGGCCAGTGGGAAGAGCAACGCGCGGAAGCCGAGGCCCTTCTCCAAGGTCACCGCAGAAGAGCCCCCGGGGGCTATTTGGGGCTGTGGACCCCGTCCCCAGCACCGGGGCCACCTCCTGTGGAACCAGGAGGCCTCAGTGGCCCCGCCGGCCGCTCCACCCCGTCCGCACCCAAGCGGGCGTCACCGACGGAGCGCGGCCCGGCCCAGGAATCTCCATGTGCCGCGCGGGGACGCGAGGATCCGCGCGGCGCCCGCCCTGCACAAGCGGCTCCAGCGGTGCGAGATGCCTCCAGGCCTGGCAGCCGCCGCGGAAAAACCAAGCGGAGATGGCAGATTGGGAGAGATCTTTCGGAGCGCTGTCTAATTGGGAACATCTTTGTCTCCTGCCTCTCCCGCTCGTAGCCATTTAGCAGAAGGACGTTATTCCTGTGGAGGGGGGGACGCGTGGGTCACCCACCAAGGCGATCAAACACGTCCCGACGCTCCGTGGGAAGCCTCGAGGCTGGATTTGCAGCCGCTGTTCACATAGCAAGGGGGACGCGGGGTCCTGCACGTTTCTGAGCGGCTCTAAAGCCGACACGCAACAACCTGCCAGGTAATTTGCAAGGCAAAACCCAGGCCAGGGTCAAGCGCGAAGCTTCGGGGAGCAGGAACCTTCGCCAGGTCACCCAGAGCCTCTGGGACGGCAGCGCCCCACGTTCCAAGCCCTGGCGGCCGCGGCGCTTTCCCAGGCTCGCGGTGCGGGGCGGGCACCGCGCTCAGCCCCACGTCACCAGGGGACAGGCAGGGACAGGCCCGCGCACACCTGCACGGGGCCGCAGCGTCTCGGGTCATGCAGGGCCCCGTGCAGCCAGGGCGATGCAACTTTTGGAGAATTCTGCCATGGGATTCCTGAGTTCCAGCCCGACACACCATATGTTAACACCACAAGAAGTCCAAGGCAAACTTGGCCTGTTTCTATTCAAATTTGTTTTCAAGTGCTGCTAATTAGAAGCCCGTCGCACTTGAAGTTCCAAGGCTAGCACAAGCCTCGCTGCAGACACTGCAATTAGAGCCTTGCCAGTTCCCTGCAAGGAGCCACCGCGGCCGTCATCGCTTTGGGGCCGGGCAGGACTTGGCGCTGGTGACCGGGAAGAGCGATAAGCACCAAAAAGCACCCAGCGCTCCCAGGCCAAAGCACAGCCAGGAGGGGACCCCCACAACAACCTTCACCGGGTTATTCCTGCTGCCACTGCAACACCCGTCCCAGCTGCTAGAGCCGATTTAGGATTTCAGGGGGACAGAATTAATGGGATTAGGACAGCACTGAATATGGATGCTGAAATCCAGTGCTGGCACCAGACGTGAAATCCCCCAAGGTCTCAAGCTGCCACCAAAGCAGCCGCCAACGCCGCCGATGCTCCAGGTCGGGAGCGGAGCCCTGGGAAGCGCCGGCTGCTCCGGAGCGCGGCAGGGACGACACCGGCGCCCACGCGACGCGCCCGGTGCGGCAGCGCCCAGACAATAGACCGTAAAGTCTATTGTTCGGAGGGCCCGCCGCGCCGGAGCTGCCCAAAGCACTCGGGCAGGGGTGGCTCGAGGGACCCAGGTGACAAGGGCAGCCCCCATTGCCTGGGCTAGCGCAGAAGCCCCTCAGCCATCCCAGGCAGGAGCTTTCAGTGCTCCTGCCCCCATGACCAGGTTGCTCAAGCCAAATCTGCCGTAAAATGTTTTCTTCATGACACTTCATGGAACAACTCCAGAGCGATGAGCAATTACAGGCTGTAGAGGCGCAGGCAGTTTAATTGGGCGTTCTACACTTTTACTCCAATAAACATCGGCAGAGGACACAGGAAGGGACCTTAGCACTCACCAGAGCCATTCCTGGAGGACAGACACAGAGGGACGAGAGTCCCTAACCCATCCCCTTCCAGGCCAGGCTGCCCACAGACCCAAAACACCATTTCTTCTCCCCAAAACACCCAGCAATGCCAAACAGCACCGGGCAAGCAGCACTTGTCAAGGTTTGCTTCCCAACCAACAGGTCTCCAGGAGAGCCAGAGGCACCCAGAGGACAGCAAATCCCGGGTAATCCCACGGAGGCGACACAGCTGCGACCACCCCAGCCCCGCAGGACCGTCCATCGCGGCCCTTCCCTGCACCGGGCAGGTGACATCGCTCCCAGCTCCGCGCACGGGGACCCGCGTCTCCCGCGCGGGCAACTCCCGGCCGTGTTTCAGCACCGCAAACACCATTAATTAAGCTAATAGCCTCGCCAACGCGATGAGAGCTCCCTCCTCTCGGAGCTCGGGCCCCGCCGACCGCCCGCGTGCCCTGCACGGAGCCCCGGGAGCGGCGCCCGCGGAGCCCCCGGGACCGGTCGGACCGGCCGCGACACTTGTCGCCGACCCCCCGAGGGGGCTGGTGGCTCTTGGAGGTATTTACGGGGCCGCTCCGCTTGGGCGCTGCCTCCAGCGGGAGCCTCGGCCCGGCGGGGGTGGGGGAGGAAGCGGCTGCCGCCCCGCCCGGACGCCGGGGCCCTCCCGAGCTCAGCCCCAGCCCGGCCGCGCCCGGACGCCGGGGCCCTCCCAGCGCGGCCGCTCCCAACGCGGCCGCCGGGAGCCTCCCAACCCTCGGAGGGGAAGCGCTCCCGGACACCGGGGTCCCCCCGGTCTCAACTTCAGCCGCCTCCCGGACGCCTGAGCGCCCCCGCCGCCGCTCCGGGGCCCTCCCGGTCCCAACCTCAGCTCCGGCCGCTCCCGGACACGGCGAACACCCCCAGCCCGGACCCCCGGCCGCACCCAGATAGCCGGTCCGGCCCGGGCTGCCGCGGCCCTCGAGACGCGAGGCCCCGTGCCCGGCGGCCCCCGTCCGCCCGCCCCGGTGCCCGCGGCCCGTCCCGGCGCTCTCACCTGCGCGGCGCGGCCCCTGCGCGGACACTGCCGGCCGCGCCGCTCCTGCCCGAACAAAAGGCGAGCAGCGCCCCGCGCCGCCCCGCCCCCGCCCCGCCCCGCCGCGCGCCATTGGCCCGCCGCGCCGCCCGTCACGCCGGCAACGCCCAGGCGTGTTTACCGGCGCCCTATTGGACAGGATGAGGCCGGCCGCGCCCCTTCCCCGGCAGGCGATTGGCCAGCGGGCAGGGCGGGGCGCGGCAGGAGGCGGGGCGGGGCAGGGGGCGGGGAAGGGCGCGCCCGCGGGGGCGGGTGGGGGGGGAGAAAGCGCACCTGGGTGACGTCACAGGAGGGAGCGGCGAAGGGGCGGGGCCAGAGAGGCGCTCGAGGAAGGGGCGGGGCCTGTGCAGGGGGCGGGGCCTGTGCAGGGGGCGGGGCCCTCCCCCGGCGGGGGACACGGGGGACCCCCCGGGCGGGACCCCCGCACGTCACGGGGGTGCGGGGACCCCCTCCTCCTCGCCCCCCCCCCCCCCCCGCGGCGCACATCTGCCCGCCCCGCGCACATCTGGGCCTTCTGCACCGGCGAGGGGCGGGGACGGCCCTTCCCGGCCTCCGCACGGGGGTCCCTGGCCACGGGGGCCCCCTCGAGCCACCGGCGGGCCCGGCAGACACGCCAGGCGGGAGCCGGTGTCCCCTGTCCGGCTCCCGGTGCCGCCGGGCTTCCCCGGGACCCCCCGCGCGGCCGAGACCCGCGGGGCAGCCCCGCACGGCGCTGGGCCGGGGGGCTCCTCCCGCCGCCTCCCGCCGAACCGGCACCGCCCGCCCGCCCGCGGGCCCACGCGCTGATTCACCTCTCGGTTTCAGTGCTCCGAGCCAGCGGGCCCGGCTCCCGGCCGGGCAGGCACCGGCTTGTTGGGACCACGGGGCAGCCCCTGCGCGGTGCCCGGCACCGGCGGCTCCCGCAGCCCCCGGAGACCCCGAGCCCCGACACTCACGGGAGCATCGGAAGGGGACGCGGGTCCCCCCTCGCCCCGGTCACCCCCAGGGCCGGGCTTGTTCTTCCCACGCCAAACACCTCTCCCCACAGGCTCCCGTCGCACCCATGGAAGAGGCCGCCCTGGAAACACTGGTCTGGTTTTTATTCAAAGTTCAGCACCAGTAAATAAAAAAAGCAACCGCGCAAGATGGGAAGTATTAAATTAACGGAGCTTAAGGCTCCGGTGAGCGGGGCTCGGGGGAGCCAAGGCACACGGGGGGCCCTGCACCAGCCCCTTGGCAAGTGACCCACGCGGGAGTGGGCACCTGGAGCAGCCGGGGGACCCCGGAGCAGCCAGGGGACCCCGGCCCTGCCGGCAGCCTGGGATACCCAGGGGTGCCCTGTGCTGGACAGGGGATCTGTGTGGAGCTCGGCAGCTCGTCCATCCCGGAGCACCCGTGATCCGATGCGGGTCGCGGTCCCCCTGGGCCTCACTCATCGGAGGGTCTCTGCAAGGAAGTGTCGCTGTCAGCGCAGCGCGGCCACCCCAGGTCCCCGGGTCCCGCCGCCCGTTACCTTCCTCATCCTTGTCCCCCTTGGTCCGGGGCTCCTGCCACCACTCCGCCACAAAGCCCTCCTCGTAGTCGCCTTCGCCCTCGAACTCGCCGTCCGAGGGCAGATCCCGCGTGTCCGACTCCTCGTCACCATCCACCTCCATCTGCAGCGGGGACACGGGCGGGAGCGTCGGGGCCGGGCGCCGCGCGGGGACGCGAGCGCGGGTGCCACCTACCTCATCATCAGCCTGCAGGTGCTGCTGGGCAAACTCCAGCATCGTCCTCTGCGCAGCCGTCTGGTTGTGGTACCGCACGGCCTCCTGTGGGCGAGCGGGTGGGCGGTGACACCCGGGATGTCACCACTGCCACAGAGGGGACCCGCGGGGACAGCACCCGCCGCGGCGCTCACCGGCCGGGGCTGGAAATCCTCCTCCTGCAGGTGCCAGCGCTGCCGATGGAAGCGGTAGTAGACCAGGTTCTGCTGCATGACGGCGTCGCCCGGGTCGAAGAGCATGTAGCTGGAGACGCTCTGCACCGCGTTGCGCACGTCGTTCACTGCGGGGCGAGCGGCGCGTGGGACGGGCACGGGGACGCACGCACGGCGCGGCCCCCGCCGGCCCCGCACTCACGCTTGTAGTAGGCGAACTGCAGGTAGTGGTACATGGTGGCCACGAACTTCTCCACGAAGTAGCCGCCCACGTTGGGGGTGAGCTCGGCCTCGCAGTCCACCTTGCAGCGCAGCACGCTGGCCAGGAGGTCTGCGGGGACGGCGGGCTGAGGCGCTGCGCCCCCCGGCCCCGCCACCCGCCGTCCCCAACCCACCTGCCACCGCCGGGTAGAAGTCCTTGAAGTCCTGGAGCTCGCGGGCGCCCTCGCAGCCGGCCAGGCAGCTCTCGTAGGCCTTGTAGTACTCGGCCAGCGCCTGCTCCATGTGCGCCGCGCTGCTGCGGAAATCGCCGCCGTTGTAGAGCTTCACGGCGCGCACGAAGATGGGCTGCAGCGGAGGGAGGCGGCGCGCTCAGCCCCGGCGGCGGCGGCGCGGCCGCCGTCCCCGTCCCCGTCCCACCTCGTAGGGCTGCGCCTCCAGGTCCACGAGGTGCTCGTCCACGTCCACCATGGTGCGGTAGTAGTGCAGGTACCTGAGCGTCATCTCGTGCGTGGGGTTCTTCTGCAGGAAGGTGTGCGCCGCCGCCACCGCCTTCTCCAGCTTGTTGCACTGCGGAGGCCAGAGGGGTGGGCGGCCGAAACGGAGCGCGGAGCTGCTCCCCGCGCGGGCCCGGCCAGCGCGAGCAGCAGGGAAACGCATTAAGCAGCAGGACACGCTGTCCCTCTCCCTGCCAGCAAGCAGGAGGGGACGGTGGCCCCACGATGGAGTTTGGTGCAGCTCGCTTTGGGCCATGGAGATGCCCGCTGCCCAGCTGGAGCGGACGGGGCAAATGGAGAGGGAGCTGCTCCTCCCGCACGTGTTCCCTCCCCATTGCATCCCCACGGCGCGCGGAGCCGCGCGGAGCCGCGAGGGACGGCGCGCAGGTGCCCGGAGCCGCGGGGCGGGCGGCAGGGAAATGCAGCCCTCGTCCCCTCCTGCGCACAGGGTCCTCAGGCTGCCAGAGCCTGCGCGGAGCCGCGGCCGGGAACGTGGCACTTCCAGCGCTGCGGCCCCCCGCCGGGGCTGCCGAGGAGAAGGGGCCAGGGAGGGAGGAGGAGGAGGAAGGAAGGGGAGGGAAAGGCCTCCAGCAGCCGGTTGTGCTCCCAATCCCACTGCCAGCGCTCCAGCCACTCCCGGGGGTCCTGTGCCCACAGACCCACACAAAGTGCCAGGCCCAGAGACTCCCAACTGGGCCCGATCCAGAGCCATCCCGGGAATCGTGTCACATCCCGGAAGCCTCCCCTTGCAGGCAGCTCTGCGAGGGCAGCAGAGCTCCAAGGTGGGGGCAGCTGCAGCCCCCAGTGGGACGTGGGGAGCCCCTGGGACTCCCCTGGAAGGGGGAGAGCGGCAGGTCGAGCAGCTCCCCGTCCCCAGTGCAGCCTGCGGGTCCTGCCGGATGCTCCCAGAGGCGGTCGACGTGCCGCGGCGCAGGGGCAGGATGGAGGAGCCGCGTGGGGGGACACCAGGCAAGGGGGCCGGGTGAGGGATGCAGGATGGAGGTGCGGAAAGGGAGCTGCAGGACGCAGGAGAGCAGGACGGGAGCGCTCCGGAGAGGGTGCTGAGCAAAGGCGTTCAGGACGAAGGGATGCGGGAAGCAGGGTGGAAGCGCTGGGCCTCCGCAGACCCTCCCGCTCCCCTCCTCACCTTGAAGAGCGCATAGTGCAGGTACTGGTAGGGCTGGCGGCGCTGGAAGTCGCGCAGCGTCTGCGCGGGCGGGTAGCGCAGCTGGAAGACGGGCAGGTCGCGCTTGCAGGCGCGCAGGCAGCCGGCGCGGCGCAGCAGCCGCCCGAAGAGCCGCAGCTCCCGCTCCCACTCGGCGGGCGGCTCCGCGGCGGCTTCCGCGGCGGCTTCCGCGGGCTCCGCGGGGCTCTCGGCGCAGCGGCGGTGACAGTGGCCCTCGCTGTCGCGCAGCAGGCGGTGGAGGCGCAGACTGGCCTCCAGCGCCCGCGCGCTCTCGGCCCAGCGCGCCTCCGCGTAGTGCGCGAGCGCGCGCGCGTAGGCGCGCGGCAGCGGCTCGAGCGCGGCGGCGGGGAAGCCGCGCACGCTGTACTGCTCGTACTGCGCCGCGCACAGCCCCGCCGCGAGCAGCAGCGCCAGCGCCGCGCCGCACATCGCGCAGAGCCGCGCAGCGCTCCGCAGATCGCGCAGAGCCGCGCAGCGCCCCGAAGAGCCGCGCAGCGCCCCGCAGACCCGCGCAGAGCCGCGCAGCGCCCCGCAGAACCGCGCAGGGCCGCGCAGAGCCGGCCCGGGGGCGGGCGGGCGGCCGGGGAGGGTCTTAGCGCGGCGCCGCGCGCGGGGGGGCGATGCGGGGGCGCGCTCCCGGTGCGCGCTCCCGGTGCGCGGCCGGGGCCGCGTTTGGGGCTGAGCCAGCCGGGACCCGCTCGGCACTGCGCGATGCGGGGTGCGCTCGGGTCTGCAGGGTGCCAGGGTGCACTAAGGGCTGCCCAATGCGCTCCGGACTGCCAGATCCCGAGGGTCCCCTCCGGACCGCGCTTCTCCCCGAAGCCCGTGGTGCCGCGTGCTCCCAGGGCGCGCTCGGAGCTGCGCGTTTCCAGGGATGCCCACGGCACCGCAGGCTGCCGGGCCGCGCTCCCAGGGCTGCCCGCGGCGCAGGGCAGCTGGCCGGACCCCCCTGGGTTTCCCTGCTGGCTCCTGCCAAGCCAGAGGCCGCAAGCCAAGCGTGCCCTGCCAGAGCCCGCGTCCCCGCGCTGCCCGGCGGCCTCACACTGGCCCTGGCCCAAGCCTGGAGTCACTGGCACCCAACAACATCCATCCCTGGGGCAGGAGCCAGGACACCGCCTCAGCTGCGCTCCCGGCTCGCCTCCCTGCGGAGGCATCCGTGGGGATAGGGACAGGGACGCCCAGGCAAAACGGCCATGGGCATCAGCCGCTGCTCGGGTGGCGGAATGAGGGTTGCTTCACATTTTTAATCATAAAAGCAGAGTGCTGGATGCCATTAAAACACTTAAATCCTCCTATTTGCTCCTCCTCAACAGCAGCCTCTCGAACCTCGCGGCGATAACCCTGAACCGAGGCAGGAGAGGCACCGCCACGTGCGGAGGGCCGGGGAGATGCCAACGCGGGCGCTGGGACCCGCGCGAGAGCGAGGCCGGGCGGGAGCTGGAGCTGCAGGAACTTGTTTCCAAATAGGTCCCTGCGGCTTTTCCCTTCGCACAGGAACTGCCTTCAAGCCCGAAGCCTCCTGACGTGGAGCGGGGCGGGCCGCGCGTGACCTCAGCGCGCCGCGGTCCACGTTGTCAGAAATTCCAGCGGCGCCGGGGCCGGGAGCAGGGGGGGAGCAGCGGCCGAGGCCCCTCCTCCGGCTCCGGCTCCGGCCCCGCTCCCGCTCCCGCGCAGCCTGCGAGCGCCATGGCCCCCGGCAGCCTCGTCCTCCTCGCCGGCATCCTGGGCGCCCGGGCGCTGGGCGACCCCGGGCCCCTGGAAGACGTGGTCATAGACAGATACTATATCCCCAAAATCTGCCTGCGGGAGGCGCAGATGGGCGATTTCATCCGCTACCACTACAACGGCACCTTTAAAGATGGCAAAAAGTTTGACTCCAGGTACCGCGGCGGGCGCCGGGCCACACAAGTGCGTGTGCCGGAGTGCAGGCGTGCAAGCGCGCGTGCAAAAGTGCAAACGTGCAAACGTGCAGCCCTGCCGGGCGCGGGGTGGTGGGAGCAGCGGATAACGGGGCCAGCCCTGTCCACGTGTCACCCGGCCCTGTAGCCCCTTCCCCAGTGTTCCCTGTGCTTCCGTGTGTGGTGATTTCCCCACGGTGCTGCAAGGCAGGATGAGGCCCCGGGCCGGGATGCTGCTCACCCGGGAATGGGGATTTGCAGAAATTGCAGCGAGGGAAAGAAAGGAAAAGGAGCCCATCAGAGTGGGACGTGGCACTGCAAAGCTGCTCCTTGTTTGAGCAGTCTCGTCCCATGGGATCTTCCCTGAGCCGTGTGGGGGGTTGCAATGCCCAAAATGGCCCCAGTTGCTCCTTGCAGCGAGTGCTTTAAAAATAAACAATAAAGAAAAGTTTGTGGTTGAAAACCGAGCCCTGGGGCCACTGCTTTGTGCCCTACCACGTGTGGAGCTCCACACAGGGAGCAAACGCAGCGGTGCGGGGCCTCGTGCCGGGCCGCGCTGATGGGCGCCCGCGTCGCCCGCAGCTACGACCGCGGCACGGCGGTGGCCGGCGTGGTGGGCGTGGGGCGGCTCATCACCGGCATGGACCGCGGGCTGCAGGGCATGTGCGTGAACGAGCGGCGCCGCCTCGTCGTGCCGCCCCACCTGGGCTACGGCAGCATCGGCGTGGGTAAGGCCGCGGCGGCGGGGCCGGCAGCGGGGACCGGGCACAGCCCCCGGTGCTGGCAGTGCCGGGGGCGGCAGCTGGAAATGGGGGGTCTGGGGCACCCCGAGGCACTTGGGCAATTGCCTTTCCCTGGGCAAAAGCGGCTCCGCCGCAGCCACGCGCAGGACGTGTCCCCCGGCCGCGCGGGGCAGGTCGGGTCCCCGCGCTGGCTCCCGGCTCCGCAGCGCCCAGCGCGGAATCCCGGCCCCTCCGTGCGCCGCCTAAGGCCGCGCCGCTCTCGCCGCCGGCGCTTTAGCGGGGCTGATCCCCCCGGACGCCACCTTGTACTTCGACGTCGTCCTGCTGGACATCTGGAACAAGAAGGACCAGCTGCAGATCACCACCCTGTCCAAGCCCGAGCGCTGCAACCGCACCGTGGAGAGCTCCGACTTCGTGCGGTACCACTACAACGGCACCCTGCTCGACGGCACCCCCTTCGACTCCAGGTATGGGGCACATGGGCTGCAATGCACCCCTTGGCATGGGGCATAGGGTGCCAGGGCTGCAATGCACCCTTCAGCCCCAGGTATGGGGCAGAGGGGCTGCAATGCACCCTCTGATGGGGTGGTACAGGGTGCCGGGGCTGCAATGCACCCTTCAGCTCCAGGTATGGGGCGGGGGGGCTGCAATGCACCCCTTGACGTTGGGCATAGAGTGCCGGGGCTGCAATGCACCCTTTAGCCCCAGGTATGGGGCAGGGGGGCTGCAATGCACCCTCTGATGGGGTGGTACAGGGTGCTGGGGCTGCAATGCACCCTTCAATGTGGGGTTTTGGGGGCCGGGGTTGGGATGCATCCTCCCGTGGGGCGTACGGGCACCCCCATCCCTCCGTCCCCCCCAGCTACAGCAAGCAGAGCACCTACGACACGTACGTGGGCACGGGCTGGCTCATCAAGGGCATGGACCAGGGGCTGCTGGGCATGTGCGCCGGGGAGAAGCGGAGCATCGTCATCCCCCCGTTCCTGGCCTACGGCGAGAAGGGCTACGGTGAGCGATGCCGCCGGGGGCGGCGCGGGGGGACGCGGAGCCCCTCGAGCCGACCGGCCCCGCGTCCACCCCCGGCAGGCACCGTGATCCCGCCGCAGGCCTCGCTCGTGTTCAGCGTCCTGCTCGTGGACTTCCACAACCCGCGGGACGGCGTCGCGCTGGAGCACCTGGAGGTGCCGGCGGCGTGCGGGCGCCGGGCCGCGACGGGAGACTTCGTCCGCTACCACTACAACGGCACCCTCATGGACGGCACCCTCTTCGACTCCAGGCACGGAACGGGCCGAGGGGGCGGCGGGGACACGGGGCAGGAGCGAGCGCCGAGCGCTCGGGATGCCCATCCCTGCTCGCTGCATCCTTCGGGAAAGGGCAGGGCCGGGATGCGGGGAGGGCGCCAAGTCCCCGGGCTTGTCTCGCCGCAGCTATTCCCGCAATCACACGTACGACACCTACATCGGCAAGGGCTACATCATCCCCGGCATGGACCAGGGCCTGCAAGGCGTCTGCGTGGGCGAGAGGCGCCGCGTCGTGGTGCCCCCGCACCTGGCCTATGGCGAGAGCGGCGCAGGTAGGGCCTGGGCGGTGACAGGGAGCGGGGACAGCAGGGACAGCGGGGACAGCGCCCCGCGCTCCCAGGACGGCCGCGCCGGCTCCCCCAGCGCCTCCGCCCGCTCCCATCCCAGGGGACAAAATCCCCGGCTCGGCCGTGCTCATCTTCGACGTCCACGTCATCGACTTCCACAACCCCGAGGACCCCGTGGAGATCGAGACCGTGCACCGGCCTGAAGGCTGCAACGTCACCAGCCGCCCGCGCGACTTCGTGCGCTACCACTACAACTGCTCGCTGCTGGACGGCACCCGCCTCTTCTCCTCGTGAGCGCTGGGGCCGCATGCGCTGCCAGGGCAGAGCCCGGGCATGCAGCGGCCTTTGGCAAAGGCGTCGGGCACGGGCCATGGGCAGGAGGGTTTGCATGGGGTGAGGTCTTGCACCAGGATAGCAGGGTTTGCATGGGACCGGCGGGGTCCTGCGTTGGGGTAGCAGGGTTTGCATGGGGCCGATAGTGTTTTGCACCTGAGCAGTAGGGTTTGCATGGGGGCAGGAGCAGGGTTTTGCACGGAGCGCGGTTTTGCCGCATCGGCTCCATGCTAGGAGGGTGTTTTCGGGCAGCGCGAACCTCTCCGTGCCTCCCGCAGCCACGACTACGAAGCGCCGCAGGAGGTGACGCTGGGGACCAACAAGGTGATCGAGGGGCTGAACAGGGGCCTCCTGGACATGTGCGTGGGGGAGAGACGGGTGCTCATCGTGCCCCCGCACCTGGGCCACGGCGAGAGCGGAGGTGAGGGCGGCGGGCGCGAGCGGACGGGACGTTCCGGGGCCGTCCCGATGCGCCCGCTGCAGCCCCCGCTCCCTCCGCAGCGCGCGGCGTCCCCGGCAGCGCCGTCCTGCGCTTCGAGGTGGAGCTGCTGTCCCTGGAGGAGGGCGTTCCCGAGGGCTACCTGTTCATCTGGCACGGGGAGCCGCCGGCCAACCTCTACCAGGAGATGGACCTCGACCGGGACGGCGAGATCCCCGCCGAGGAGGTGGGATGGGGGCGGCAGAGCCGGGACACGGCCGGGACAACGTGGCCAACGCGCCCAACGCGGCCCCTTCTCGCCTCTCCCCACAGTTCTCCACCTTCATCAAGACGCAGGTGGCGGAGGGGAAGGGGCGGCTCATGCCCAGCTCCGACCCCGAGAAAGTCATCGCCGACATGTTCAAGAACCAGGACCGGAACCAGGACGGCAAGATCACGGCCGAGGAGCTGAAGCTGAAGTCGGACGAGGACCGCGAGAAGGTCCACGAGGAGCTCTGAACCGCGGGCGCCGCTCGCCGGCAGCCGGCACCGCTCCAGCCCGGCCGCGGGGCCGGCGCTGCCCGCGCGCCGGGGACTGTCCCTTCTCTGTGCCCTTTAGTCACGTTTTCCTCCCCGCCTTCACCACGGGCAGGAGAACCAGCCCCCCCAGCTGAGAATCCCAGTGGGAATGTGGGACCCCCCCTCGTCCCTGGGGTCTCCGTCTCCCGGGAAAGGCAGCGCTGGATTTTCCAAGCCCCCTGGCCGGGGGCAGGCGCTTCCCTTTCCCCTTCCCAAACCGGACCGGACCCAGCGCCACCTCGGCCCGACCTCGAGCCTTTGCCCGCCGTGGGGAGCCCACGTGCCCTCTGCCCACGACTGCACTTGCCCAGGGCTCCCCCGCGTCCGCGCCGGGACGGAGCCACGGCCGGAGCGAAGTGGCAGCGCGCGGCCCCCCGGCCCCTTTTGCTTGGCTCTAGTTTAGGGATTTTTTTGTTTCTACGCATCATTCTTTAAAGGAGAGAGAAAAGGGAAGCTCCGGTGCCGCTGCCGGCTGCTGGGGCAGCCTCTGCTCCCGCTGCAGCCCGGACGGCCGGACGAGGCTGGAGGTGACTCAGGTTCCCAGGGCGAAAGCGAAACCCTCCCAGGCAGCTGCTGGTCCAGAAAGTCTTGGTGCAAAACCCTTTGTAGGCAGCTCAGCTGAGACCCGATGAACCTCATGTCGGGGGGGGAAAGTCCCCATCTCCTCCCGGGTCCGGGTCCCCCCATCTGCACTCCCTGCCCTGCAGGGCAGCACCGGTCAGGGCCGGAGGGAAACCCAATCCGATTCCGACGCCAAAATGCAGCCGTGTCGCTGACCTGGGCTCCCGGGGCTGCCGGTGGGACCAGCAGGTCCCTGTCCCCTCTCCGCTGGTTCCGAAGGCTCCCGTGCGGCCGGGCCGCGCGAGCGGAGACCAAACCCCACGGAAAGAACCGCAGAAAGGGCTCGAGCGAAGCCCTCCAATGACGACATTTTTACTTTGCACCAAATAAAAACAATTCCAAGTGGTTTCCAAGACATCTGCCTTTGTGCCTGGTCACCTCCGCGCGGGCCGGGCCCTCCCCGGGGTGGCAGCGGCCGCAGGGCTGAGCCGGGGCCGGGGGGGACCAGGGCACCCTCCGCTCTCCCCATCCCGCCCCATCCAGCACCGACAGAAACCGCACGCGGAAAGTCCAGGATGGGCACGACCCGCACGCCGGGATGGGGAGGCTGCCTCGGTACCGGGCTGGATCCGGGCAGGCGCCCGGAAACCCGCTCCGGCTTCGGGGAGATGTTAACGCCCCGGGCACGGCGGGACGGGCGCCCCGGCTCACGTCTCCGTGAGGACGTAGCGGAGGATCCCGTTGACCACGTCGAGCGTCTCGTCGCTCTCCAGCACCACGTCGTAGGCGTCCAGGTACTTCCCCCTCCGCTCCTCCACCTGCGGCGCGGCCAGAGGGGCGAGAGGACATGGAGGAAGAGGAGGACCGTGAAGAGCGGAGGCTGGGATCAAGGCCCAGACCCAGGGAATATCTCCAGGAGCAAAAGCAAGAGGCAGGGGACACCCAGCAGAGCCACCAAAGAGACAGTCCTGCCCCTCACAGCCCTCATGGCCCAAAACGACTCCTGATGCTACAGCAAAGAGGGGCCAATAACCACCCCAGAGCGCGGACCCAGTGCCCAGGGCGACACAACGCACTCACCTTGTCATTGAGAAAGCCAATCTTGAGGATGTTCTCCACGCTGGGGACACCGTCTGCCATTGTCAGGTCACCCATGGAGTCCCCGAGCAGGATGATGCTCGTCCGAGCGCTCAGCTGCTGGAAATACTCCGTTCCCCGCAGCACGGAGTTGTTCTTGTTGTAGGTGTGGATGAGAGGTGCCTTGAAACACCTGAGGACTCCCTGTGCAGAGGGGACAGAGAAGTTGATCCCAAAGTCCCCACCCTGTGTCACAGGCTCCGTGTCCCTCCTGCAGCCACTTGAAGGAGAGGGCTATAGGCAGGGATGTTCACAGGCCTCCAGCTCCAACCTTCAAGACCCTCCACTTAAAATGAGCCTGGGAAGGACGTGCTAGTCCGGGGATGCTCCCATGATCCAGAAAGGGGCAGGTCCAGCTCAAGGATCAAATCTACTCAGAAGGTTTAGCTTCTAGAAAGGCAGCTTTTAACCTAGCAGCGTCTCTGGTAAACTTCTGCAGCCCTGAATTCATTGCTAACAAATCCCCTTCTCTGTGCAGACTCTCAGCACATACATGAAGCACTCACATTATCATCGAAGTCCATGTAGTTGGAGACCACATTGACATTTGGGTGGAAAACATTGGCCTGACGGATAATTTCTTCGAGGATGTCCCCCACGCCAGCAGAGAAGATGAACAGGGGCACATTGTATTTATGCAGCTGGTTGAATAATTCATCGAATCCATCCCTAAGACAGAGAAGTGCAAAACACAGTATTATGTTACTGCCTTTCAGTGCAATGCTAGTTTTAAGGCTATCACTGACAAGGCTGATTTTAGCAGCGAGTTTTAGTGCAACATTTCTGTGCCCTGGGTGAAACTTGATGCGGAGTCAAGGGTCTGGATGAAACCCACAGGTTGCAGCAAGGGGAGAGAATCATCTGGAAGAGCGGGGCTGCATGCAGCTTCCCTACCCCGTCCTCCAAACAGTTTGGGGCTTGGAAGAGCTGGTTGGGGAGCTCCAGGGATGCACCGGTCCCCTTGGGGGCTCCTGGCCAAGGACAAGGGGCAGGAGGTGCCGGTGACCGTCACTCGGAGTGCTCGGGCGCTGGTGCAGGCAGAGCTGCGGTACCTCAGCATCACGTCGGATTCCCGGACGATCTGGGGTATGTCGCCCTTCAGGATCTTCTGCTGCGACAGCAGGGCATGGGCCTTGCTCCACCTGCAGGGAGGCACCCAATGAGCGTCTCAGGTCCAACCAAGTAACAGTGAGAAACTTCCTGGTACTGCTGTCACTTCTAGAGGAAGTTCAAGTTCGCCCTTTTGCACTTGAGGGCAAGGAACTCCCAAGACAGGGCCACAGGACCTGTTCAGTCTGATCGTTCTGAGATCAAACGGGGTCTTTCTTGCTCACATCCATGCAAGCTTCAGGTCTCCTGCGTTTCCTGATGGCTGCTGGGCTTTGCCCAAGGATGTGCCACTGGATATGGCAATCTGAGGCACCAGTGTGGAGAGAAACCAGGTCTCTGCTGCATCCCCATTCCTATATCTGCTATCAGTAACTCCAGCCAGGGAACCCCTCCTCTTTCCCGAGAGTTTCTATGTTTTGGGGGCTTGGATTCAGAAGGAATCCAATCCATAATCTTTCTTCCAGCTTGCCCCTCTTGTGTTCACCTTGCAGAGCAAATTCGTCACATGCAGCTACTCACCACTCCACCATGAGGGGTCGTTTCTCCTCCAGGGTCCGGTTGGGATCAATTTCGATGGGATAGTAATAGTGCAGCAGATCCTTCAGCTGCAGCGTTGGACACATAGAAGGAGAATGCAATGAACAGGAAGTCTAAAGAGGCTGTAAACAACAAAAAGTGCCTCCAAATTCCCCTGAATATGGAGGACAGGGCCATAGCGAAGGACACCCACCTGCCTCCTGCCCTCCTCACTAACAACACGGCTGTCATCCAGGATATCTGTGAAAACAACAACAGTTCAATGATGGAGCCCAGACACATGTGGAAACAGGAAGCAGGATTCCTAAGAGGCAGCTGTTTGGGGTCAAGATCTTGGAAGGGCTGGAATGAAAAGCAAGGCTCAGCAGGGCTGGCTCCCACGAGCCTTAGGGAAAAGCATTAGGAAAAGCAGCAGTATCTAGGGGCCTTGGAGGGAGCTGGAGCGAAAGCTCAGGAGATCATTTCCGCAGGGCCTGGACTGCCTGGAAGCACAGTCGGAAACGCTAGAGCTGAGCCCAGTGAGCAAACGAGATGGGGAAGGGGCCAGACTCGGGAAGAGGGGGAAGGCAGCAGGTAAGGCTGCTGCCGAGGGGGAAAACACCCAGAGAACAGGCGGAATTGGGACAGGGGGAAGACACGAGGCTCCCACTCACTGTGCGAAGTGGGGCAGCGCCTGCCGTTGCAGCCGAACCTGCTCAGCGTCATGTCGAAGTCGGAAATGACCTGAAAGACAAGAGAGGACGAGACCCGCAAGTGACGGCGGAGGCTGCAGCCTGGGGAAGCGGCTCCGGCCTCGCTGTGTCCCAGGGCAGCCCAGGGCCGCTCGGGCCACGCTGCTGCCAGCTGTGGAGCAGATGTGCTCGTCTGCGACAGCCAACACCCTCCCGTCCCCGGCGCTCTTATCAGCACCCAAGGGTGCAATCCTGCCATGGGTGGAGGGGGCATGTCTGCGGACTGGATAATATTTACAGTGTGCGAAACAGGGAAGGAAAAAGCCCATGGAGGGAGAGCCGCCAGCCTGGGCAAACAGCTCTCCCGTCTCGTCCTGTGCTTTCTACATCCCCTCTGCAGAAAGGGGACAAGGAGGGTGCTCAGCCAGGCTGGGGACGGGCAGGACCGCGCGCTCTCCGCAGCCCCACGAAAGCGGCCCCGGGCCGGTACCTGCAGCTTGTGCGTCCCCTGCTCCTTCATGGCCTGGATGATCCCCGCCACCCGCGCCGGGTGCTTGATGCGGACCGTGCCTTTCTCCAGCTCGGGCACCTGCGGAAGAAGCCCCCCCACGCTGGTGACATCCCGGGTGTCCCACGCAGTGCCGGGGGACGAACACGCGCGTCCCCGGCCGCGCTCTTCATCCCCGGCCGCGCTCTTCATCCCCGGCCGCTCCTCGTCCCCGTCCCGCTCGTGACCGCGCCCTGCGCCGGGGCCGCGTCCCGGAGATGTCGCCCCTTATCCCGGGGGACACGAGCGCGTCCCCACGGCCGCCCCGGACCCCGCTCCGCTCTCACCATCTCGCCCCACCGCGCTGCGCTCCGACCCGCTCCGCTCCGCCCCGGCCGCGGCCGCGCAGCCGCGAGGAGGAGCCGCGCAGGGGGCGGGCCGAGCCGAGCCGGGCCGGGCCGGGCCGGGACCGAGGCCGGGGCTGGAGCCCGGGGCCACAGTTGCGTTTTCCCCGCGGCCGCGCAGGAGGCGGAAGACGAAAGTGAAACGCGATAAAGATTAAAAAAAAAAAAAACGAAACAAACAAACTTGCTGCCGTCGCGCTTTGCGCAGCATTACCACAAACCTCGCCAAAATAAATAAATAATAAAGCCACAAGCAGCAAAGCCCTGTTTTCCGAGTGGCCTCATCGCACTGCACCGCGGACCCTTGCACCCGCGGCCACGCGCAGGAAGAGCAGCTCGCCCCATTGGGGACAAGGTGCCATCCGGGCGCCAGGACTGAGCCCCATCCCTGTGTGCCCAGTGCCGGCTCCCACAGCTCCCTCTGCTCATCCGGATGCGCAGCAGATGCAGCCCGGCAGATAAGGCAGTGGCAAAACATTTGCGGCTTCGTTGCTGGCATCGCACGAGCCTGTGTTGCAGCCTGGGATGGGGACACTGCAGGAGCCTTGGGCACCTGGGGCTGGGGAGCTCAATCCGAATAAAAACGCGCAGGAGAATCGCAAAGGTTTCCTGTGCTCAGAGCAGGGATCAGCAGGAGAGCAGAACCGCTCTGGGAAGGGCTGGAGGAGCTCCCGGTGCCGTGCACGTTCCAGAGCCTCCCGTTTCAGTGATCTCATCATTGGGCTGTTCCAGAGTCACCAGGCAAAACGCAGCTCCAGAGAAGATGCCGGGGGCCAAGCAGAAAGCCCCGTATCACCTCAGAGAGAAGCTTCTGCTGCTGTCTCGGGCTTAGGCATGGATGACACCTCGGCGTCCGCGGGGTATTCCCCGCCCCACATGGAGAGGAAGATGAGTGCGATGGCTTGCACGGTCTTCAATGAACTCCGCCTGGAAGGAAAACTCTGTGACGTGATCATCAAAGTCAATGGTTTCGAATTCAATGCTCATAAGAACATCCTATGTAGCTGCAGCCCCTACTTTAGGTCAGTGCTTGGAATGAGCCTAGAGAGGGGACAGGGCCTGCGGCTCCAAGCCCTTCCTGCAGGCCTTGTCCCTGTGCCAGCAGTGTCCACAGCCCTCGTATCTGCCCTGGTACCAGAACTGAGCTGCAAAGTGTTTCCCCATGCACAGCAGGGCCCCACGCGCTGCTGCTCGTGCCCAGGGCTGGTTCGGGGCGGGCAACACGCAAAAGGGGCAGCTCGGATGGAGTCCGGACTCACTATCCCTTCATTTTTCCAGGGCTTTGTTTACCAGTGGCTGGAATAACACGGAGAAGAGAGTGTACAACATCCCTGGCATTTCACCCGACATGATGCGGCTGATCATCGAGTACGCCTACACCAGGGCAGTGCCGGTCACTGCTGACAATGTCGAGAGCTTGCTGGCCGCCGCGGACCAGTTCAACATCATGGGCATCATCCGAGGGTGCTGCGAGTTCCTCAAATCTCAGCTGTGCTTGGAAAACTGCATTGGCATCTGCAGATTCACGGACTACTACCACTGCCCCGAGCTGCGGCAAACAGCCTACATGTTCATCCTGCATAACTTCGAGGAGATGACCAAGGTGTCCACCGAGTTCCTCGAGCTCTCGGTCAATGAGCTCAAAGACATCATTGAGAAAGACGAACTGAACGTGCGGCAGGAGGACGCCGTGTTCGAGGCCATCGTGAAATGGATTTCGCACGATCCCCAGAACAGGAAGCAGCACATTTCGGTCCTGCTGCGCAAGGTCAGTGTCACAGCGTCACCTCTTTGTGCCTGGTGGCACTGGAGAGCAGGGCCCCGCGCAGCGGGGACAAGAGCCGCTTTGTTTGTGTGAAAATGGAGGAAAGGACAGTCCACAGCGCCCACATCATGGAGAAGGGAGGGCTCCAGCTCTTGAGCTCTTGCTGGGCTGGGGTTTACGCTCCGAGCGTATTCGCTGTGTTTAGAGCTTAGGAGGGAAGAACCAAAGGGCTCCCAGCAGGAGCATCTCCGTGCACACGAGTTGAGCAGCATCTAGGGACGAGCTGCCCTGTGCAAATCGCAGCCGGCGCCAGAGCAGGTTCCATCTGCACACGGGAAGGCACCGAAGGAGTCGTAGGTTCCATCAGTGACTCAGATGATCCAACCTCGTACCTGCAGTGCCTAAAAGCGACACGTTTAATCCTCCTTTAGACCTCTCTTAAATCAAACCCGTCCAGGGTTGGACACATCCACAGGGATCCCCAGACATAGAGCATTAACAGTCTAACCCCTGCTTTCCTTTTCCAGGTTCGCCTGGCGCTGATGCACGCGGAATACTTCATGAACAACGTGAAAATGCACGACTACGTGAAGGACAGCGAGGAGTGCAAACCCGTCATCATCAACGCGCTGAAGGCGATGTACGACCTCAACATGAACGGCCCGTCCAACTCGGACTTTACGAACCCGCTCACGCGGCCTCGCCTGCCCTACGCCATCCTCTTCGCTATCGGCGGCTGGAGCGGGGGCAGCCCGACCAACGCCATCGAGACGTACGACGCGCGCGCGGACAAGTGGGTGAACGTCACGTGCCAGCAGGAGAGCCCTCGCGCCTACCACGGCGCCGCTTACTTGAAAGGCTACGTCTACATCATCGGCGGCTTCGACAGCGTGGACTATTTCAACAGCGTCAAGCGGTTTGACCCGCTGAGGAAAACCTGGCACCAGGTCGCGCCCATGCACTCGCGGCGCTGCTACGTGAGCGTCACCGTGCTCCACAACTTCATCTACGCCATGGGGGGGTTCGACGGGTACGTGCGCCTCAACACGGCCGAGCGCTACGAGCCCGAGACCAACCAGTGGACGCTCATCGCGCCCATGCACGAGCAGAGGAGCGACGCGAGCGCGACCACGCTCTACGAGAAGGTAAAGGCACCCGGGGCGCTGCAGGCTCTGGCGGTTGGAGCGTTTCCTCCTTGTGAGCGGGATGAGGAACCAAACCCAAGCCTGGTTTGCAGCATTTTGGGGCGAGCAAGCGGCTTGACGTTCCTTGTGGCCCGCGTTGCGGTTGGGATGTTCACAGAGCTCCGGCTGGGCCGCGTGCTCCCACCCAACTGGACTAGACTGTGGAGCTGGGAATGGAACAAACGCTCCCCTTAATGTGGCAAATCGTTTAAAATAAAGGGGGAAACGTTAATGTAAACCTCACTCATGAGATCCTGGTGCAGGTACCGGGTTCTCCGAGGTGCCACCAGAGACTGGCGACGAGCGGGGCAGGCGGGAGCATGAAGGCTCCTCCAGAGCCGCTCACTTGCTGCGGGATCCTCCTCCCGGCCCCAGGTCACGCATCGTTTCTAGAAGCTTCTGACACTTCAGGATGTGGCAGGCCCAAGCCCTGCTGCCCTGGATAACTCACTGCCCTTGTACTGCTACAAACCCCGATTTGGCACGTCTGCTCCCCAAAGAGAGGGACGTTCTGGGCCAGGCCGCGCTCTCCTAGGTGCGATCACTGGCTGGTGACATAAACACACCCACATCTTGTCTCTAAACAGGTTTATATATGCGGTGGGGTCATAAACGCACCCACGTCTGGTCTCTAAACAGGTTTATATATGTGGTGGGGTCATAAACGCACCCACGTCTCGTCTCTACACAGGTTTATATATGCGGTGGGTTCAACGGGAACGAATGCCTGTTCACGGCCGAAGTGTACGACGCCAAAACAAACCAATGGACCCTCATAGCACCCATGAGGAGCAGGAGGAGCGGAATTGGCGTCATTGCCTACGGAGAACACGTGTATGCGGTAAGGGCGACCGTTAAATGCGGGAAACGTTTCTGGCAGCTCCACAACAAGGGAGCAGGGTGGAGAGGGGGCAGCACGTTGAGGCTTTGAGACCCCGTTGCTGCTCCTGGCAATAAACTGTGAAACAAGGTAAAGCCTTAAATGTGGGAAAGAGGAGTCAGCCTCTTGGAAGGGCCCTTGCAGCTCCGCTCCTTTGATGTTCGCAGGTAGGAGGCTTCGATGGAGCCAATCGACTTCGGAGCGCCGAAGCCTACAACCCCGTGGCCAACACTTGGCGCACGATCCCCACCATGTTCAACCCGCGCAGCAACTTCGGCATTGAAGTGGTGGACGACCTCCTGTTCGTGGTCGGGGGCTTCAACGGCTTCACCACCACCTTCAACGTGGAGTGCTACGACGAGAAGACGGACGAGTGGTACGACGCGCACGACATGAGCATCTACCGCAGCGCGCTGAGCTGCTGCGTGGTGCCCGGGCTCGCCAACGTGGGCGACTACGCGGCCCGGCGGGACAACTACGTGGAGCCGGCCCAGCGCGACGAGGTCAAGTTCACCTCTTCAACAAGTACCCTACCTGTCTGACAGCTCTACTTAGCTAATAAAGTCTTCTAAGCAGGACGCGAATGTATTCACTTATTCTAAAATAAAAACAACTGATACAAGCCTAAAGGAATGGTTGGTATTTAAAGCTTTCGTTCTCTGGAGCCACCAAATTTGGGATTTACAGGTACCGCTTCCAGCCTGAGTAGCACCTTAAATAAAAGGCACGAGGTACAACACCATGCTAGAGAAATAAAAGGTTTATTTTCAGTAAGTCACTTATAACAATAAACTTTAGTCGAGTGTTTTTAATGTAAAGAACATTACAGTAACATTGGTTTCAAACAGCCCACGCACGGGTATTACTTTACCTTACTGAAGTAAGTGGAGGAGTGCGGCTCGCCCGAGCGCTGCGCTGGATCTACGTTAATACTGACAGGGAGGAGAGCGGCCGCGACGCAGCCACGAGGAGCATCTCACTAGTAACCGTCTTCACACAGCTAGTTAATTCTATATTTTACATTCAGATTAATAACAGGATTCGATCCTCAGGAGTACCTGTATGAGCAGACTTCCACTTAGGACATGAAAGATGAGATATTCTAATACAAGGACATAGCTGAAAACAAATTTAAGCCTTAAAACACCCATTTTCAGCTTGTTTTGTAAGCCCACTGAAAGCCACAACATCCTATTACGATGTCAAATTAAAAATAACCTTTGAAAATTTGTTATTTGTTGTGACTTGGTTTGACAATAGTGATCGAGCTGTTCTATGACACAACGTCGAGGCGACAGTTCTGACCTTAACATTTATGGTAACGGAGAAGAAATGATACAGCACAGCAGAATACTTGGAATAATATTCAGAATGCATGCTTAGAAAGTTGGCATATTTTCTGTATTTCCAGAGCAGTGTCTTACTATGTGCAAGAAGAGATCTTGTTAAAAAATACATACAAAAACAGTAAACTAACGGAGTATTGAGGTTGATATAAAATATTATGTACATATATGGCACCTAGAAATGATTACATTACCAGCCTCGTGCAGGATGTGTCCTACGTCACTCCGCTTCTGAACAGAAAGACGGGATAGGAAACATGCATTTCATGACACTGGTTTTGTAGTTACATGTATGATTGTCGTAAGGAGGAGCAACCTCCAGCTCCTTGTACATGAGGAAGGGCCAAGGCTGCCTTGGACTTGCTGACTACACACAAGGATCTTGGTGACATTGAACTAGGCGCTAAAGACAGGGAAAGAACTCACAGGCTTTTGCTTCTGGGTGCATTTTATAAATACTCAGCAAGTTAGAGCAGGCAGGGGCCACGGGGAGCTTGTTACGTGATTCACAGGCGAGAGGGCTAACTCCCACTGTCAGTAATTCGTCTTTTCTGAACATCTCGTGATTCAATGGATAGTCAGGACTCAGAACTGTGCACAATGCAATTGGTCCACTTAAAGTCAGGGCAAAACACCCACCTACTTAAAGATTCCAGGGAATTGGCACGGCAAAAGGTAGAGCAAACTGATTATGTTCACAGTGCCCATGCAGAGAGGAGGTACAGGGAGAGATACAGTGCAGGATGCTCAGAACCACGACGGGCATTCGCCCAGCTGTGAAGTTCCTTTCACATCAGTTCTGGCATCAGTGGAATGTATTTAGTAATCTACACAGCTTGTATGATAGCCACAGGTTCTCACAGTAAGTGCAAATACCAACTTTGCTTAGAAAAAAAGACTGCAAAAGGCTTCTCACATCTCTAATATCATGGCACACTGCCCTGCTTGAAACGAATGAGCTCATATTCCAATTGAAATAATAATCTTGATGTTTCCCCCTGCAAAGTGTTCACTGTTTATTAGCACGCTGCCCACCCAGGGCTTTGATGGTCTCACGTACCAGCATCCTTCAACTGTTGGTTAAAAACTCAGAGGAAAGTCAGGGGGATGAAATACGTGACCTCTCCTCAGTTGTGGAGGAGAGTTGTGGACCTCTCCTCCTGTGTGGAGCCTGGTAAAGTATCTTAAATTCAGCTCTGGAAGTTTAGGTCAAATCAGTGGATTCTGGAATGAAGCCGTGAGGCTTTTTTATACATTTCATTCACCAACTGTGTGGTTGGGGCAAGCAGTTCCTAAACTGCTCCAGCCAAAGGTGCAGGAACTCCTCCATGTGCCAAGTTTAACCAATGACCACTGCACCCGTGGGCTCACGCAGGCCATTTAGCAAGAGCCACCTCTGAACACCAGCCTGAAACCCCAACAAGTTTCCCCATTTCCTCTCTTGCGTTAGGCCAGCCTCACAAAATTGAATCTGCCCTCGCACAGCAATCCAACAGGCAAATAAAACCAAACAAGGTTACTAGAGATGAGTAAACTGACACTAAACTGTTAGATTTTCAAGATAAAAAACAACAAGGCTAGATTATTCTATTACAAGGCAAGTTATTGATATCAGTGTCAAGTGAACTGCAAAGTGGAGCATTCCAGGACATACACGTTAGAGAAACCTGTACAAATTCTGTGGTTGAAAGACTTACCCAGTGTTTCAGATATGATCTAGGTTGCCTGCTGAATTGGAAAATAAGAAGTATCAGTTCACAAAGCTAAACAATAATAATAACAAAAGTTTAGAAGATGTTCTGCAAAGCAGCTGCCCACATCAAAGGCCCCAGCAAATTATCACATGAATCAGACAGCAAACAGCTTTTCCAATGTTCATTCACACAAGTTTTGAAACACCCTGGTTATTCCTCCCTTTCCCTTCCCTAAGATCCTGAGTTAGGCTGCAAGCGAAAACCTGGAACATTCGAATAGAGGGAAGGATGGGGAAGAACAGGAGGTAGGAGGGAAGCGCTGAATCCACAGGCAGCCAAAGGCTCCCGGAGCTCCTCGGAGCGGGGAGGAGCGCTCAGCAGTGACAGTGACACTCCGAAGGGGACACTCGCTCCTTGCGAGCAGCACAGCAAGCAAAGCAGAGCCCAACGGGGTTCCCGTGTAGAGAAAACCACCTCAAAGCCCCCCAAAATACTTAAATAGCTCCATGTCACCACGAGATAAACCCTACATGCTAAGCGGGCAACGCAGATAGAGACGGAGGACTCGGATGCCTCTAAAGTCATCCCCAAGAGGCAGCTGCCCCCTTCGAGAGAAACGCGACGCGCTGACGCACGGAGCGGCACACGGCTGCCCCGAGCTTCCAGGGAAAACACACCGGAGGCAGAAAGTGCTGATTGTCAGGGACAGGCTGGGAACAGCTCCACGGGGCTCCTTTAGTCACGTCCTCACTGGAATTAAAGGCCTGCAACATTTGAGAAAGGATCTACAAGCTGCTTGGCTTTAACATATTACTGGGAATAATCCCGCTCTCGTTATTCCACTCTGACCCCAGAAGCAAGCGCTCTGCTTTGGCAGGTGGCTACTTGCCTGGTTTTACTCTTTTCACCATGATTTTTGACCACGTTTCTAATGAAGCTGTCAAAGACATCTCCAGATACACCTGGAAAAATCTACTGCCTCAAGCTCTCAATTTTAGCAAGTGTCTGATGTTCTATCCACCATCTGTTTACAGGCAAACTCTGCAGACTTGCTATGCTACATATTAAATATATATACACTTGATATATATATTTAATATAGAGAAACATTCTGAACTAATTTTATAAGGAAAGATTGTGCTTTTGTTTTCATAACAGATATTTAACCACTGCACATGCTTCCAACTTGGGAAAGCCGAGTGCACTGACACCTGGGAGACACGTGAAGTTTACCACTGAGGAGGGAATCAAAGGAATGTCAGTATCGAAGTGCAAATAAAACAGGTGCTTTCAGCACGCACGCAAATGTAACCACTAAATTATTTAGAGATTTTTGATTTTCAAAACTGAACTGTTAGACAAACTCTACATAAATCTTTGAAAACAAAGATCTGAAGAGAGAATTAACAGATTTCATGTTCCTGGAGATATTTCACAGCCCATTAATAGGAAACCAGCTTTTCTCTGGGCACAACAGGCAATATATTGGATTCAGAGGGTTTCTTACTTGCTGCCCATCCTCAACTTCTGAGCTTCTTAATTTTCAAAATTTAATAAAGAGATGCTATTTTCATGCATCAAACCCACTCAAATGCTAGTATCTTACAGAAACATATCAAGCCTCCAAAACGGCTTAGTACATGTGTTAAATCAGACCGACCAGGAGTGATCCTGCAGAAACTAGCACTCGATCTGCGAGCGCGGCATTCTTCGTAAGCTTAGAAAGTGTCTGTGGATTTCCTGCATCTGCCTTTCCTGCATCTGCCTTATCCTGTCTTTCTGCCACATGAGGTTCTGCGGCATGGGGTACCTCTGGGTTCCCTGCAGGCACCTGAAGGGGATGCGCACGTGGCAGGCCGTGGCCCTGCAGCGCGGCTGCGGCATCGGGGGCAGCAGCATCCAGCGCTTCCTCTCGGCGCAGTACCGATACGCCTCCTTCCTGTACTGCTTGTCGATGTCGTCGCTGTTCTTCCACCCCCCGATGATGAAAACGTCGTCCTTGTAGTAACAGATGGCTGCCCCTTCGATGCTCAGGACCTCGGGGGGTAAACTTTCCAGGATTTCGTCCGAGGCCCTGCCCGAAATCTTCAGCTTCGCTTCCTCGTTATCGATCGGGTAGCTCTTGGGGCAGCAGGACGCGGTATGGTAGAAGTTTGTGTTAGCAACAGACATCTGGAAGGAGCAGTAGTTATCGATGAGGGGCAGAGACTCCACGTCTTGCCACTGCCGCGTTTCTGCGTCGTATCTGATGATAACGGCCTTCAACCCATCTTCGCTGTCGCTGTCGACGGGGGTACGGGCAGCAACGTAAACGAACCGATCTTCTACAGAAACGGCCTTGACATCGCGCAGAATCTTCGGTGCCGACTCCAGGTTAAGCCATTTGTCTTCCTCAGGATTATAAATGGCTACATCTTTAAAGCCTGGACTGAAATTGCCATGTCCACCGATACTGTACAAGTTTCCTTTCACTTCAGTAAGGCCAAAAGAGTGTTTTCTGGTTATCAAATTCGAGACTTGCTCCCAAATATTTCTGTTTGGATTGTACCTCTCAACGGTCTTGGCAAACCCGGGTTCCATGGAGCCCGCCACGTAAACGTAAGACTCTGTAACGGCGACCGCGTGCCCGTCGAGGTGATTGTGGATGTGCGGCAGGTTCACCCACCTGTCCTCGTCCAGGAAATACCCCACGCACTCGCTCAGGTAATCGCCTCCCTCCGACACGCCGCCGATCACCATGATCACGTCCATGTTCTGCCCGAAGCGAGGCAGCGATGCTAGAGGACAAGTGGAATGCTGCAGATTCCCGGACTGCAGGTTCTCCGAGCGCAGCGCGTGGCTTTCCACGGCTTCGGACACGAGCTTGACGCAGGCTTCGTTGCTGGAGACCAACCTCTCGGCTTTGACGTGGCGAGTGAGGTACGTGGGCTTCATCTGCGACAGCCTAAGCAGCTTGAAGAGCTCCTCAAAGTACCTCTCCCTTTCGTTGGGATTCTTCTGCACCCACTTCAGGACGGTCTCAAAGAGGATTTCTTCCGAGTCCACGGTGATCTCCGAGTCCGAGAGCCAGTCCCTGAGCAGGTGGAAGGGCAGCGTGTAGAACTCCTCGTCCTGGATCACCCTGTGGAAGTTCCTGCGGATCATGTCCTGCGCTTTGAGGGCCAGCTGGTTGAGGGAGTACATGTGGGCCAGGCTGTGCACCGCCACGCAGTTGGAGAGGTTGAGCTTCTTCTTGAGGAACTCCCCGCAGAACTCCTTGAGCCGCGTGAGCAGGAACCTGCGGAGAAAGGCATGGGCGTGAGGCACGGCGGGGCCGGCGGGCGGCCTGCCCGGCCCGCGCTCACCTGTCCGCCATCTCCAGCACCTCGTGGACGTTGCCGGGGCTCACGCGGATGGTGCCCGTGTACATGAAGCCCACGACGGCCTCCACCGTGTCGGGGTCGGGGCCGCCCTCCGAGCTCCACTTCTGCAGCTCCACGCGGCCCGAGCGCGACTCGGCGAAGCCGCCCGAGAGCAGCGGCGTGAAGTACTCGGTGGCGGCGGCCAGCACGGAGCGGTGCGCCCGGTACTCGCGGGCCGCGCCGGGCCGCCCGCCGCCGAAGGCCAACGTGATGTCGCAGTAGAGGCCGTGGCGCCGCTGCTCGTTCTGGCGCCACGCCAGGTCGGAGCAGTGCGCGGGGCAGCCGAACTCCTCGGCCTCGGCCTCGCCGCCCCCCGCGCCGCCGCCCTCCGCCTCCCCCGGCGGCGGCGGCCCCGGTCCCGGCTGCGGCTGCGGCGAGGCCGCCGCCATCTTGTCCGACATGGCGGGAGCAGCGGCGGGCACGCGCCTGCGCGGGGAGGCGGCGTGACGTCAGAGCGGCGCGGCTCCCCCTCGCGGCCAGGCCGCAACATGGCGGCGCGCTGAGGCGGCACCGGGGCGACCGCGGGGGCCCCGCGCTGCCCCCGGGCCCGGAGAGCGCTCGGGAGGCGGCAGGAGCGGCCCCGGCCCGCCCCGACCGTCACTTTCGTTTAAGCTAGGTTGGCCCTAGTGGGGAACGGTTACAGGCCAGGGCAGCTCCCGTGCTTCCCCGAGTAGAGGCAGCGCTGTTAGAGTGTGTTCCTGCTCTCCTACAAACCCAAACTTGTCCTTGTTTTGTCTTCATTAAGGCAGGGCACAAGTTACTGCTGAAGATCCCTATCCAAACTAGCCCCAGTTTTTAAGCTACAACGCCTTTACAATCACTCTTTAGCATTTTCCCCCCTTCACCACACACTTAGCCCTCAAAGAGAAGTTATTAGTGTATCCTTTATTTGACCTGGGTTACAATACACAGACAAGGAGAAGGCTGAAGTTATTACCAAGATTATTTTTGCATCTGCAGATAACATGAGGGACTGACATTCCACAGAGCAGCACATTGGAATAGATATAGTTCCACAGTTTTAACAGTAGTATATATGTTACAACTTTACACTTTAAATTACTACATGGGAGTTGAGTAATATTGGTTATCAATCAGCAGTGGTCCCACGATTCAGGGTACAATTAGACTATGAAGATGAACAGACACAAACTGGGGAAAAAATACCAAAACAAAAAACCCAAAAACCATACACAACCAAAAAAAAACTTACAGGAATGATACATGGATATGCACTTTCCCTTAGGAAAGTTCCAGCTTAGACACATGGATCTTAAACTAAGAGCAAAATTCTAGGCCCTCTCGAAGAAAACTTTAAAAACTTTAAACTCTAGAAACACAGAAGAGTAGAAAAAAATTTAAAAGAAAAAAAAGAGAGAGATGAGAGAGTTCAGCTGCTTCCAAGTATTAAATACAGCAGGTAACATGGAATATCACAAGTTTTGGTTTTTGATTTAAGTTTCTATTACAAGACAGTTGCTTGCACTGTTTAACTAGGCAGCTCCTAATGCCTTTACACATCCAAGTCCAAGAAGGCAGAAGCCTGCACAGAGGACAGCTACGCCTGAAGAGACATTCTGAGGCAAAGCTACTTGTTATCACATAGTCATGTGCTCTGGTAAGACATAGGATATGTCATCCCAGGGGTGACGGTAGAGGCCTTGCTTCAACCTTTTCTGATCCAGGTAGTGTCCTAAAACAAAAATGTCTTGGGTTACAAGATCAACATTCTTGGTCTTCTTAATCTTAGATTTTTTTTTGCCTTGAAACAGCTTTGATTTTTGGACTTGTAGAAATATTGTACAACCCCAAAGGTTCTACTTGTCTTGCATTTGTGGTGACAGGGTATTTCATAGTAGGATGGAAGGGGAAGGAAAAAACAGAAAACTTACCAATGAATCCCATACTCCTGCCTAGGACAAAGATGCCATTAAGAGCTCCTATATCAATATATTCATCTGCTTCTTCCCTGCAAAAGAAAAGAAACAGAATGCTTCTCGATATTGGTTCATTTAAGGAGCAACTCTTAAAAAAATGGTTATGAAACAGCTCTAGTGTCAGTGGCAACACTGAATGCATGCAAAAGCTTCCTCCTTGCCACGAATCCAGGCTTCATTTCCTTCAGTGTCCTGAAATGATGGCCCACATGAGCTGGCAGTAAAGCCCTTGTCATTTTGATAGTGCCATGATCTAAGAGAGCTCAGCCCAGACTTACCGTGTGAAAGAGCCACAATTCCTGAGTGCATCAACAAAGGCAACTCCAATTAAGCCATCTACATTCAGGATAAGATTTGGTTTCTGAAGGAAATAAAAACACACCACAAATTAACAGGGTTTGCCATTGTGAACATCTGCACACAGACCATTCCTCCCTCAAAAAGAGGGCTCAAAACAAGGTAAATACCAGCACATTTTACCTTGGAAGTTGTAATTTTTTCTACTTCAAGTGCATAGTCCAACAGTGGGGTGGCAGGGAAATGCTGCTTCACATAGTCTTTGAGAATCTGAACTCTCATATCTGGATTATTTATCTGCAAGTTAAAAAACACCCACATTATACATACACATCTTTCTACTTTGGCAAATAAGCTTTATTATTTACATATCTAAGATTTGAAGCTTGAGATTGGAGCTCTTTGAGTACCTAGCTGCTTTTGAAAGGTGCTAGAGCTAACCCTTTTTTATTCCCCTTCTTCCCCCACCTCGAAATCCAAAACAACTCTTCTCATTTGTACCTGCAATACAGATTTCTTACCGATTTGACTCGGTGTCCAATGCCCATGATAAGTCTCCCTTCCTTCTTCATTTTATTCACAAACTCCATGGGGATAATGCCACTGTCAAAGGCTTTGCTGAACATTTTAGCTGCAGCATCCAGTGCTCCTCCAAACCGGTCACCCTGGGTCCAACACACAAGGGAGCTTTAGCAGAGGACTCTACAGTTAAACTCCAAAACAAATACAAGACAGATCTTCCACATCCTTCCTGCCTATTAACGTGGCAATCATTAATCTAGCTAGGCAGGCATCTGTTTATAACTGACAAGTGTCAACAAGTAGCTAGTGGAGTCTGTATTAAAGAGAGAAATGCAACCTAAAGCCCATTTTATTCTAGTTATTACCTACCAGTCTTGGAAAAGACTTAGCAACTCTGCATGGATAGCTTCTGCAAAAGATTTGTAGATTCAAACATAAGTCTTGCTTAAAAGTGGAATAGATTTTAAATCTACAGCAGAGAAGCTCAACAGTAAAATCTTCCCAGTAACTTCTCACTGGGATCAAGCTACTTGCCTACGTATCAGTGTTGAATTTGGCAGAAATTCAAAGTGTGAGTGACAGTCTAGTCCACGACTGTGTAGTCATTTCAAATCCTAACTTGCTAGTAGTAAAACCTAGACTGATTAGTGAGTAATAAAGTGAATCTCCTGGATAACAAGTACTCACGATAGTAAGGAGGCCTGAAGTGAGACTTGAGACAAGATCTTTTCCTGCTCTTGCACAGACAATAGTGTTGTGGGCTCCAGATACAGCAGGCCCGTGATCTGCCGTTACCATCAGACACATCTCAATAAACTGACAGGCATATTTTGGTAACCTGACCAAGAGAGAGACTGAAGTCATTTATCAAAGCAAACAGTAACCTGGTACTTGCATGTTACACTGGATAACAACTTCCATTTTAGGTTTATGCGTGATGCAGATTTTATTTGTATTCCATCTAGCTTTCACAGGAGCTACATAGCTCCCAAGGTGAGTTGACACATATTCAGGTGATCAATAAGCTCTGAGGTCCTCTCAGAGGAGGGATAAATTTCAACAAGTGTCAAAAATGCTTCTTATGAATGTGTAACCAGCCCAGATGAAGGCAGAAAGCAGCTTTGCTATTCAGGTTTCCATGGAGGCTAGTAAGCAAATACGCACAGAACTGCCAGTCTCTCCAAGGCTGAAATATGACAGCTGTAACAAGTCAAAGGATGGAAAACAGGACTAGAATGGAATTTTTCTCAATGCATCACAACACTTGTTGAAAATCTTCTTCCCAAAGCTGAACTACACTGCAAGAAGCCTTGAAATGCTGATGTGGTCTCAAAGGGAGTGGATATAGGCATGATATTTCCAGTGAGTATGTTTGTGAAAAAATCCTGGAGCTATAGCTGTCTATTACTAGAAGACAAGTGTCAGGTCAATTTGGGAGCTTTCCCAAAAGCTGCCTTACCTCCTTTGAAACCAGAGAAGTCCCAGAACCCCTCCAATTCCCATTTCTTCTTTGAAGACCTCAGTGATGGGCATCCCAGCATAAATCAGTTCCTGACCTCTCTCATCACAGATGCTGGTCATAAAGGAAGCTGGCTTGCGGATGAGACCCAGCTCCTGGAATTGCAGCATAGATGGGATTTTAACAGCCCGCCCTTAAAAGCAAGGGACACCAGGAGGCAAGTACAGAGTGACCAAGCAAGAAAGTGTTAAACTTGCCCTCAGGCCTCCACAGCCCAGTAACAGGCACAGCCAGGGAGCCCACAGACAAGCTACAAAGCATAAAATATAAATTCCACGGATAACTTATCACCATAAACATCAACAGCCACAGCAAACATCCTGCCTGGTTTTCAAGGAACCAAAGAGTCAGGCAAAATAGCATAGCTCACCCTTGCCCAGGAATAGTCCATTGGCACAGTGGGAGGAGGCACTTCCTCAGCTGGTTCAATCACTCTTCTGGCAACAAGATCCTGATAGACAGACCTAGGGAGAGAATTCAGTTAAGTCTTTTCAAGAATATAACTGAGGCAGTCGATCTAAAAGAAAAACACAGAAGTAGCTTTTCTAAAGCAGGAATACATTCGTGTATTAGCTCAGAGTGAGTGCCCTAAGTTTATAGGCCCTGCTCAATGTGACTCACTGAATGAGCTCTCCCAGCTCATCAAAACTCCGGGGAACAAACACACCAGCTTCCTTCAAAGCCTTATTCTTTGCAACAGCAGTTTCAGAAGCCTGGTTGGCACAAGCTCCTGCATGGCCAAACTGCACCTATAAAACAAACAAACAAAAAAAGCAATAGCAGGAAGGAATAGAAGCCTTTAATTGCAGAGGAAGAAAGCAGAACACAGATCTCACTAGCAAACCGACTAACACGAGTGACTGTGTCCAGCTACTTGTTTGGGTGAACAAATCCCTGCGGTAGCTGGTCAGTGCTGCAATAAAAGTGTTTGCTCATCTAGAATCACTCCAGGCTCTTCCAACTGACATGGTCTTCCTAAATTCACCCCATGCTCCAGAGTTCCTTTACATAAGCACCTTCCTCATTCCTACTTCTGAATTCCCCCAGCTACTAAAATCTGTTCCATTCAGTGGGGTCTCTGGACTCCTTTGACTTGCAAGCAGATTACTTTGCAAGCCTCCAGTGACAAGCTATAGAAGTATAGAAAGCTTTTACAGTATTAAAGTCTGCATCTTAAAGCACTACTGGCAACTCTAGAAGGTTTAGGTGAGTTGGAAGAGCAGGATATTCTCCTCCTGCCTCATATATTTATTTAGCTTATGCAGTTGCATGTGTTTATGCACCTACCTCTGAGGAGAACATGGTAGCACAGGTACCAATACACCAGCACACCACTGGCTTGGTGATACGGCCTTCTTTAATACCCCTGCAGATCTTATACTCCTCTGTGCCTCCAATCTGCAGAAACAAAGAGCACCAACTTGGCTCGGAGCTTGCACAGAAATCAGCCCCAAAGGGGACACAGAAGCACTGCTTGCTTTGCCCCTTCCTCTCCCCTTTTTCACTGGGCAGTGCCTACAGCCTGGAAAAACAAAAACTACAGCTCCCTTACTCAGAGGGACCAATATATAAAAAGATATTCAAAATCAGTATGAATAGCTGCCACACATTTATGGGTGTTACTTGGCATTCTTGCAGGTAGGTCAGATGCTCCCAAGTGACTTATGAGAGGAGGGGAACCACAAAAACAGACTTGAGGATTTCTCAAACATGAGTGATCTGGTTTCACTCACCTCCCCAAGCACTACAATCATTTTCACTCCTGGGGTATCCTCATAGCGTAAGACATGATCCATAAAGGTCGAACCAGGGTATCTGGGTAGAATGCAGGGAAAATGCCAGGAGTTAGATTTGTTCCCAAATGTTTCTGAAGGAAGAAGTGTTAACAGACAACTTGCCTTTTCCCCTCTAAATCACTAACATCCAGGAAGTTTCTGCTGTTGACTGACTTCAAGTGGTGTCTTTGCAGCTACGGAATCTTACCTGTCTCCTCCAATGGCCACCCCTTCGTAGACCCCATCCGTGGTTCGGGAAATTATGTTGTTGAGCTCGTTGGACATCCCTCCGGAGCGGGAGACATAGGCCACGCTGCCAGGACGGTAGAGTTTCGATGCTAAGATGTTGTCCAGCATACCTCCTGTGTTGCCTATTTTAAAGCAACCTGGTTTGATCCCACCAACCTACAGGAGATTTAGAGAAAGACACAAAGTTCTTTAAAACATACACAGGGATCTATGTGCACTTCTGTAAAGCTGTCTTTTCCAATCAATGTTTAGACAAATACCAGGACAGTACTAGGTACTAGGTCCTAGGACCTTCAAACTGGTAAAAAATTGTGCATTTTAGCTGTCTAAAAACAAAAGAGATTGTCAGAGAAGGCTGATTTGAAAATTAAAATAGATAGGTAAGAAGAGAAAGAAAAGCCATCACTCCTTACAGTTGCAGGGCCAATGATGGTGACTCCTTTCTTATCAGCAGCCTTGATCAGCTTGCGTGTCAGTGCCTCGGGGATGCCCTCAGCAATAATGGCAATTGTGCGAATCTGCAAGGAGACAGAGTACTCAGTGTCATCTTAACAGGTCCAGAGGAGCAGAGTTCCCTTTACACAAGTTTTAGAAGTTTATCCACACAATATCACACCCTGCATGACAGAGTTTGTTATACAATTCCAGTATCTTCCACAGAATCTACAAGGAGTTCAATTGCAACACGCATCTGCCAAGCCAGCAGACCCCAATGCAATCTGCTAGTGTTCTTATGGTTTCAGAAACACTGGTCTCCTTGACCATTTGAGCAAGAGCTTCCTCCTTTCCTGAGCTTTTGATTCCTCACTCACCTGGGGATAGTTCATCGTTTCCACAGTGCTGTCGTAAGCAGAGCGCAGAGATGCGAAGTTGATCAGAACATCCACCTCAGGGTGCTTCCTCATCGCATCAGACATGTTCTTGTACACAGGGATCAGGATTTCTTTGTGGCCCCAGTAGAACTTCTGCCTGTGGTCACCACTACGAAAGAAAAGACAACAAGGCCTTAAGGTTCCTCAGGCTGCTGCAAAGACAAGGAGATTCAGTGCATGCAGAGAGGTGTTTGCAAACCCCAGTTCTCAGACACCAAAACTGACTGCAAGACACTCACTATCACGTGAGCACACACGGGAAGGGACCACACTAACAGCAGAGGTTCCTCAGAGCATAGAACAGAGCAGCCTATGGAAGGAGATGGACTAATGGGGACAGAGGCATCCAGCAAGATGAATAAGCTCTCCCACTGTGAAGTTACCAGAGCCTTAATTCTACTGCAAGCTGGAAGACAGAACGAGGCAGAGTAATGAATGAGGTGCGTGCAGAGCTGCGTTATGGGCTGGAACAATCCTGGCCTGGAGGAACAGGGAGCCAGTGTCTGTGGGGAAGAGCCAGAGCAGCCATTCAAGGACCAGCCAACTCTCCAGGTCTGCTCCAGTGATTCCACCCCACACTGGAGCAGATGTACTTGGAAAAGCTTTTCTGCAAGTGTTTTTCATATAGGATAGGCTTTCTGAATGGAGCTTCACTGTATCACTGCTGCTCAGTCATTTCAGAGCCTAGAGATACTGGCTGTGTTCTCATTCTGTCACGAATGTTACACCATATTTCCCCGTTTCCAGTCTGGCTTCCTCCAAAACGTCATGCAGACACAACATTGTTCCTTCCTAGCCTAAACTTTCTATCCCTATGGCCTTTTCCTCATTAAACAGCTGCCACCCTGCGGTGCCTGCATTCAGTTTTAGTACCTGGGAACAGGCACTTGCTGGGAAGGGATCAGAGCCGCAATCACCAGCGCTGCAGGCAAAGAGCACAGGGTGCTTAATGGACAGCTGGGGGGAAGACTCCTCTGCGTGACAGAGGTTGATTAATCAGCAGTTACCCTGGGTGTCCATGAATCCCACAGGAACTGAACCAGCCTCCTGGCCTTGCTGCGGCTCCTGCAAGGACCCTCCACACTCAAAGTAGTTCAGTACAGTAAGAGGAGAGGTTCCATGGGGTCGACTGATGGCAATGTGAAATACTTAAGTTAATAGTTTCTCCCCACAGCTGTTCCTCACCATATTATCTGGCTCTAGCAACTAAGATTAAACAAGATAAATCGCACAAGAGAACTCTGCATCAGACCATGGGATCTGCAGACTTCCTGCCCTCTGCAAGAAACTGCTGCCACTGTCAGATTGTACAAACAAGAGGGGAAAAAGTAATTCCATCTGCTTCTCTATCAGGCAGACTATGTTCAATCTGATCAGTAAAGCTACTCTGATTCTGGCTGGTATTTGGAGGGGAAAGTTCCAGCAGGCACAAATTGATTTGCTCCAGACAAATACACAGCAAATACTAGGCAAGTGGAGAGACCTCATACAGTCTTCCTGCCTCCATTAAGCCAATGGGCTAGTGTAAGAGCCCAACTAGCATTGCCTTCCTCACCTGTCAGGCAGAGAAAGCAAATTCAGACCCTCTTGGAAAAAGGATGAAGTGGGACTTGAAACAGCTCCGTTTTAGCCCTGAAATTTCATGGAGCATCTTGCAATCAATGGCTGAAGGAAACACAAGGAACACCCTGCAAAGCCAGTTTGATGGCAGGAGGGAGCAAGGTGTGAACGTAGAGATGTAGATTAGGGCAGGGCTGTGCTAAAGAATAACAGCAGTTGGAAGAGAGGAAACTGAGGGAAGGATTCGGGAGAGGCAGCAGCCAGAGGACACTCACGTGAACGGATAAACCATGGCAGCTACTGAAGGCTCGTCCCGGGAACAAACGTAATCGAAGTCCAGCATTCCCTGCACTGCCCGTGTCTGCATCCCCCAGATGATGGCCTTGGTGTGACGGCTGAACAGCGTCGTAGCTTTACCTGCCCAGGAAAGGGAAGAAAACAAGAGACACACACCCAAAATGGACCTCTGTGCAGGACAAAAGTCATAGGCCAACTGCCTGCTGCAAGTCTCCCAAATAAGCATGTTCCCCTCCCTCCAAACCCGACCCAACAGCTCGGCTGCAGGGGGTAGTAGCCACACTAGCCAACTTAAGGAAGAAACTGCAGCTGAAGCAGCATCCCCCTTCCCAAGATTCTGAACACAACAGCCAGGTTTTGGGTTTCACAGAAGGGGCAAGTGCCTCCTCCTCTCCCCAGAGAGGTCAACCATATTCTCCAGCAACTGGGTGTTTTCTGCAAAGCCATAAAAGGAAACTTTGCCTTTTATTATTAATATATGGCCCATAAAGTCCTTGTGAGGGGACCACACAAGGCCTGGTACACATATCAGGAGGCCACAGCAGGAAATAGGGGAGCACAGGAATACAGCAAAAGTCATTTGCCCCCCTCTAGCTCTTTTTGGTTTTGAGAATTCAGTAACTTTTGGGACAATCAGTTAATGCAACCCAAAACGTGGCTTTGGGGGACAGAGTCACAGGAAAGGCAGTAGTTCAGCTAGTGAAGATGGACCAGTTGCTTGAAGTACATTTACATCATTTGTCACAGCAAAACATTCAGTTTGACTCCCTTTGATTCCCCCCAGTTTGTTTCAAGACTCTCAAGAAGCCTGAGCTGATTCCTTAAGTCGAAGCTGATCCAACTGCTGAGCACAACTCAGTTTCTTTCTGGCTTTGAGTCACAGACAGAAAACATTAAGGACTCTGCAAGATACTGGTCTCTTCCTTTAGCAAGAAATCAATCACTAATTCCCCTGCACAGTCACAGTTTAGATGAACTGCCACATGGCTTGTATTTAGGAAGCTCACCTCCACCAAAAAAATGTTTTTCTTGCAGGTAATTACAATGTAGTAACACCCATATCCATAGGAAGGAAAATGCAGACCCAGGAAGGTGAGGATTTTTGCCTAACATCACACAAGGAAGAATCTGCTCTGCCCTCCTGTTTCAAAGCACAATGGGAAAAGGGCTCAAGGCTTCACTTTGTCCCTGATTCAGCATTTGTTCCTACCCAGCGCAGAGCTCAAGGACGTACACGATGCCCAGAACTGGGCACCAGCTTTAATGGTTTGCTGAACTGACACGGCCACAGGAACGCTTGGTCCTTTCGGTGACTTTTCTGTGCCCTCCAAGGCTCGTACGCACAGCACCCGTGTCACTGGGCTTCCCTTTACAACAAGGGGCCACTTATTAGGAATAGTTAGTGATTCCTTCATTTCTGAAAACATTCAAGAGAACAAAGCTTTGCACAACGTGCTGAGACTCCCTCCCTAAAGATCGTGGGAGAAAAACATTCGAGTCCTGTCCCTCCCTCCCCCAGAAGTAATGAATCTCTTTTTGCAATCAAATATGCAATCTGCACTTCAAAACTACTAAAGAATTTGTGTGGTGCCAACTAGGTATGCTGGGGAGGAGGGAAGGGAAGGACCAGACAACACTGCAAACTTTTGCAGAGAGAAAACAGCAACAAAAACAAACTAAAAGTCAGCTGCCAGCAAGGCCAGACACATTCAGCTAGTCACACGTGTCCTACCTGAACCAGGTCTTGAAGCTGGGATTGAATCTGTTGAAGAGAGAATCACTCATGCAACGACATGACACAGTTGTCTGCTGTCACCCAGCAGCTCACCAGGGCACTGGTGACAGGGTGCTGTTATCTCCCTCCACCCACAGCACTCGGGGCTTCTGGCATTTGTTTTTGTTTAAAGCAACAAGTCTAGAGAACCAGAGACTCCAAACCACATGTCTTTTTCCTTCTCCGAGCACAGAGGAAAAGCTACATAGCTCTTTTCTGAACGGCTAGATTCCGTGTTATGAGATAGACACTCTGTTCATGGTGACAGGCAGCTCTGAAACCCACCCTCAACTGCACAGTTCCTTTTTAAAGCAATACCAAAGAAACATAGCTGGGAAATATCAGCAAAATTGGCTTGTACAAAAAACCTTGGAGCATTCCCCATTGTGCTTCCTCTCCAAGTGCCTGACACCAAGCTCTGCCATGCAAAAGGGTTTTACTTCTCCCAAGGAAAACACACTTCAGGCCAAGGTGACAATTCCCTGGCACTGTAAGCTCCACAGTTCAAATTTGCATGAGCAGTGCTTTAAAGAGTTCTGAATCCCGCTGCTATCGTGTCACACTGCTGCAAAAAACCTCAGTATCTCCTCACATTTAAGGGAAGAGCAGGACAGGTTCATATTCTCTCCCTGACCAATTTTGCTCTGGCTTTCCTTCCCCTACAAGCAAGCTCTTACCCAGTAAGGCTTCCAAAAACACAACCAAAAGGCTGCCCGAGCTCTTGCAAACCACCACGCCAAGGCCATTTCCTACAACCTTGAGTACAAAAAGCAGTAACCCCAGATCCTACTTGTTTGGGGAACAGGTCACAACTCCCGACCTGAGATGGTTTTCAGCACTGTTTGTAGAAGGTTCTTCCTGGAAGATGCCCATACTAGGAAGGACTCAGGCTAGCTACACAGACCCAACAACATCCTATAACATCATCTCCCAAATTGTTAACCAGAAAGCAGGCCTCAGTTCAGCAGCCACAGTCCAGGGACTCCAACCTGTTTTCCACTGGCCTTGCATGACGAGAGACAGGAAAGCTGGAATTCTCAAGTCACACTGTTCCCTTGAAAGGGACATCCCAGTCCAAGGCAACTTAACTCACCTTGTTTAAGCTAACAGCACACAGGTGACAACACTGTAAAAGCACTAACTAAATTAAAACAAGCAAACAATCAAGATAGAAAAACAATTTTGTGATAGCTTTCTGACTGGATAAAGGAGTAGTTAATCTCTATTTTCCAGCAGAATGCACTAGGTCATGCTGTCTTGACAATCTGCAGCAGAAAAGAACTGCTAGCAACCACACACAGTGCTGCACTTACCCAGAGGTGCTGTTGGCTTTGCCTTCTTGGCTGGAGCAATGTCATCTGCTCTGGACTCGGAAAAAGAGGCTGTTCTGCTTGGTGCTGGAGTCTGAAAGATTTAGAAGCCAAGTCAGGAGGAGACTGTGTCAGAAATGGAGACGGGGTATTTTCTTCATAGTTGTGGCCGTGCAAGGCCTTACAAAGGGAGAATTCCTGCAAGGGGGGAACTCACCGAGGGGCTGCCGCTGGCGTTGAGGAGGAAGTTGGCAGTGTGAGCTGCAGCAGGGGGCTGGTTGGGGATGGGCCGGTGGCCCAGAGCCATCCCCACGATAGCCGTCATGTGGGTCTCCGTGCCGAAGACATGGATGGGGATCCCCGTGGTCTTCCCTGGGGACGCAGGCAGAATCATAGAATGCTTAAGGTTGGAAGAGACCTCTAGAGATCATCCAGTCCAACCCCTGCACACGCAGGGTCACCTAGAGCACGTGGCACAGGGCTGCATCCAAGCGGGTTTGAAGATCTCCAGAGAAGGAGACTCCACAACCTCTCTGGGCAGCCTGTTCCAGTGCTCTGGCACCCTCACTGTGAAGAAATTTTTCCTTAAGTTCCTGTGGAACTTTTGGTGCTTCAGTTTGTGGCCATTACCTCTAGTTCTGTCAGTGGCCACCACTGAAAAGAGACCAGCACCATCCTCCTCACTGCCTCCCTTGAGGTACTTCTAGACACTGCTCAGGTCCCCTCTCAGCCTTCTCTTCTCCAGCTGAACAGGCCCAGCTCCCTCAGCCTCTCCTCACAGGGCAGATGTTCCAGGCCCCTGATCATCCCTGTGGCCCTGTGCTGGACTCTCTCCAGCAGCTCCACATCCCTCTTATACTGTGGAGCCAAGGGACAAGATGAGCTTCTGCTGAGAACGTGAACCCTGAGAAGGCACACCAGAAAGCAGGGAGGAGAAATAAGAACAAAACTTAAAGGGATGGTTCTTACCCACTTCTCCCATGACACGCAGTCCTTCCTGGTAGTTCGGACCTCCCCTTCGCACAAAGATCCTCACCTCATGCTCCTTCAGAGGGCCTTGATAGTCTTTAATTGCTCTCACAATGCCCTAAGAAGGGAATATATAAGGCAAAATTGCACTACTGCAGGAGCCTTTAGAAATAGTACAGCTCATGCAAGGCATTAAAGACATCCCACCACCTCTGTCCCTAGCACACACTCCAATCTGTGCTCAAAAGAGTCTGAGAAGACAAAAGTGTACCTAGCACTTGGTCTCTCTGCAGGGGAAGGAAAAGGGATTGAACTGCAGAAAAAAACCCTTAAAGCCACAGAGTGCATGCTGGGCTCATATTCAATAGTCACTTACTTTAAAAGTGGCTGCCACATTGGTGAAGTTAGCAATGCTGCCTCCAATGATTAGGATTTTACCTGAGGAAAGAAGCACTAAGTAAAATAACCTGTTTTAAGAACTGAGTTACTTCTAGACCACGAAGTAGTTTAGAACATGAAGTAACACAGCGCTGTAGTTCAGCCTAACCAACAGTTCTGCTGAGAAGGTATTGAGCAAAGCCTAGATAAGAGTTTTACACCAAGCAAAAAGTTTTCTGGTAAGAATCTCTTGATCCACATTTATATTCTTTGTTGCATGGAAAAATACAAGTCCCGACTCTGAAGTAAGAGCTGAAAGAAGCCCACTGCTATCGCATCCAGAAGGAAACACCACATTAACAAGCTCTTCCAGGCAGATCTGAACATAAAAGCACACCAGAATCCTTCAGATCCTTCAGTTTTCCTCTAAATGCACCTGCACATCTGAATGAATTTGAGCCACACACCCTTCCCAACTAGTTCATTAGTTGATACAGTCCAAGCTCCAGCATCTTCCTTACCTTCGGGGTGTTTCTCTCGGGTCATGAGGGAGAGAATAGTCTTGGCATAGTCGTAAGTTTGTTGCTCACTTGGGGCTCCCGAATATTCACCATAGTTTGCCAGTTCATTCACACCTCCCAGGTCACAAATGGTGTCACTGTAAGGAAAAAGCCATTTAAGAGGTTACTTACCAGGACCTTTATAATTTTCAAGTGACTATAAAGCATTCCAAATTCCTAGGAAAGGGGTAGAAGAACAGTTTCTGGTACCTGTAAACCACAGAGGCGCCGCCACCAGCCACCATGGTCCAGATCCTGCCTTTGGGATTGAGAATAGTAAGTTTCAGGCTGGCTCCGCTCTTGGCATCCAGATCCGCGATGTAGGCTTCCTGCAGACGGAGCAGAACGCGGCTCTGAATCCTCCCTCCGTCTTTGGCCAACTACCACATCCTCCTTCTAGAGCAAGGGGATGCTGTGCCCAAGTGAGCTGTAGCACTCCCACATATCCCCTTGATGGGGACTGGGGTTACAAACGTGATTTTAATAAGGGAAGGAGACCCAGCTCCTCTCTCAGGCTCCAGAGCTGATGGTGTTACATGTTCTCCAAGACGAAACACTCGGAATGGATGAAGACAACTCGAAGGGGAAATTGGCTTGAGCATACACTCACATTCTGATTCTTGTTGGGCAAGATCAGACCCTCCAAAGACCCTGCTGTCTTCACAAGGCAGGTTGTACTAAGCTGCACCAGCCTTTCCATTTTATCAGGCTTTTCCACCAAAGCTCAGCAGCCCTTGGAAGCCCCCCACTTCCATGGCTCCACATACCAGAGTCACAGGAGAAAAATATATGTGTCTCCCCCAAATCAAACGTCTCCCAACTGAAAAGTCCTGTTCTGACCTTGTCAGCAGCCCAAGGGAAGAGGAAATTAAACTGGGCACATGCAAGGGCTACGCTCTGGCTGTGCTGCAGCCAGGAACAGTCACCCAGGGCACTGTCATTTGGCTCACTGTGGTGTCCCTGTCCCCCAGCGGGCCTGCCTGTTGAAGCAATTTATTGGGAGTTCATTAACATTCTCACTGAAGACATCATAACCTTCACAGTGACTTGTGGAGGGATGATTCAGAGAGACTAAAACTGAACTAATCCATTAAAGAGCAAATTGAGTTAAGTGTTGGCATCCAGCAAGCTACAGGGAGAGAAGCAGCTAAATGGATCTCTTGGCCCTGTTACAGAAACCTGCCCTGGTTTACACATAATTATTAAAATGAAAAGAAATCAGAAGGACAAAATCCCTTCTGGAGACAGTAAAAGGGCCACCTGCAGTAAGTACCAGCACAATTAAGGAAAGAGCTCTGCTTCCATCAGCATGAAGCTGCTGGGAGCCTATGCATGAAACAGCATCTGTGCGACTAGCAGTGCAAGTCCAGGTAATTCTGAGAGGGCACAGGCACTTCTGAGCCTTAAAAACAAAAAGCTCGTCCTCAGGTCACTTCTCATTCTTTGCTTTCCAAGCAAACAAGTGGATTAACATGTTAACCTCCTGAAAAATCTTCAAAATGTGATGGTTGAAAGGATCTTGCTTGCATTTCACTCCTACAGCTTTTGCACCCAACTGGTGTCTTGTTCTCAGGAATTAAACTGAAACATTGAGGAAGTGTCAGCCCACAAGTCTACCAGCAAGCAGTGCTCCTCCCAGAATAATAATGCTGACAGGGAAGCAATGCAAGCAAGAACCAGATAAAGAAGACTGGCACATAATTCAATGAAGTTAAATATAAATCCCTACTTAAAAAGAAAATTCAGACTTCTAAATGAAAGAAGTGAAAGAAAACCCAAAGACAGTATATAATCACAAATCAAAATGCTATTATGAGAAATACCAGCACTACACAGGTTGGCCCAGGTTCGATGCTCTGTTTATGAACGAGAACAACAAAGTATTTGAAACACAGGAGCAAAACCCTCACAGAGAGGATAACCCCAGTGTCACACACACAGCAGGAAGGATCCCTGTGCTGGGGGGATATGGGCCCACAGGGGTTGTCCACTTGCCTCTGGATAAGCTTCCCGGCCAAAGGGAGGAGGGAATTCCACATCTCCCCACTTCACTTTGCAGATGTAGTCGGCGGTCGCGTCGATCTTTGCAGCCAGGTCGAGGATGTAGACACCATCGTCGGTTACTACTGCATTTGAGAAATAACAGACTCAACTGCGTTTTGCACAGAGGGAAACTTTACAGACTTGCTCAAAGAAACAAACAAAAAGCCATCCAGGGACCATTACAAAAGCTAGATCACATTTATTCCCTGATCTCCACCCTTGTTATTCAGCAACGTTTGCCAAACCTTCAGAAGTCTCTTAAGAATCAACTACTGACCACGGTCACAGACCAGGCTCAAGCTCAGATGCTGTTTTGCTCTGATTCAACAGAGCAATTTCAATGTTCTTGACCTCTGACTCAACATCAGAATCAGAAGTTTTTGTTTATACCAGGAAATCAGACAATAAAACAGCACCTAGTAACTGCCCCCCTTGTGGATTCACATCATTGAATGTTCCAAGAGACACAGTCATTTTCACAGTTCTTCTGTGGCACCATCTAATACTTTTATGAACTACATAAATCACAGAAGAGTAAAATAGAGGAACAGGAAGTCCTGTATCTGGGCTCCAAAAAGCATTAATTACCTAATGGATTGATCTCAAGGTATGTGAAATACAGATCTTCATAAAGGTTGAACAGTCCAGAGATGAAGCTAGCCAAGACACTGAAAGGGAAAAAAAATTAAATACAGATTCATTACATCAGCCAAATATAAAATACAGCCTGCCCTGCTTCATTTGTATTAGTGGCCAACTGCAAATTTAGTCAGTATCAATTTATTTCGCTCTCATTCATCTTCTCTGGAAGAAGTCTAGGTGATGACTCAAGGAAAGGAAGACCTTGATGACTCATCTTAATTGCACTCCACCAAACTCCTGGGAACAGAGTTGCTCAGTCTAATCTCAGAGAGACTGAAATAGATCCTTGTTTCTTAATGTCAGACATGCATCTCTGTCAGATCTAAGATTCATTAGTTGGGATAGGGAAGGGACTGCAATAAACTGCATTAGTGACAGGATACTTCAGCCTTCTATTGCCAAACAAAGGCAGTCATGACGACTACAGGCATTTAATTAAAGGAAATGTAGAAGTTTAAACCTACAGTTCAGCTTGCAGGGAGCTTAGGAACATCTAAAAAAAATAACCTCTTCAAGTAGCTGAATTGGGCAAGGCACAACGCATTCCTGAATTAACAACCAGACTCCCATCACATTTCCACTGCTAAATAAGTGAAACTTCTATCCTGGCATGAAGGAATCTAGATGCTCTCCCTGTCCCTGACACGGTGCAGGTCAAGGCTCCGCTAGACTGTGCAGAGCGCTCCTGTCAAGTGACAGCTCCAAGAGCTACCAACACTTGTTTTCAGTTCCCCACGAGGCTCAGAGAGTGTCAAAACTTGAATTTATGATGCATGGCACATTCTTGAGAGCAGCAATAAGGTCAGAAGAGTGACTGCTAGGGTGGAACAGTGTGAAAGGAAGCTGCACTTAAAAAAAACTGAGGGGAGAATGGTGCTTCTGGGCAGCTAGCAGTGCACAGAGCTGACAGGGTACCAGCCACCCCTACTTACTCTCTTTTATTTGCTGGTGCATGCTGCAGGAGATGTTTCTTTATATCCGATTCGCTCAGCTTTTCGTCCACCCCCACGAGCAACTTCTGCGCTTTGGCATCGACGTCTCCCACGTCCACACCTCCTTCGTGGTGGAAAAGGACATAGTCTCCCTCGCGGGCAGCGTATATGCACACGTAGAACTCTTCCTCCTGCAGCACAACAACAATAAGTCACACGAGGAGCACCTGCAGCAACGCGGGGCAGGGAGAGCTGCCAGGGAAGAGGCAGCATGGCACATTCCTGAGTTTTCCAAGGAAAAGTAGCAGAATCGGACAGTGCTGGCCTGGGAGGGAAGGTGACAGGGCTCAGAGTGCTTTGCCCTGGAAAAACCAGCCACAGGAGCAGCACATTCCACGTGTGCAAGATGGGAGCAGTGGTGGTTTCTTTCTAAAACTGAAGTACAAACCTCAGGCTCTAGCTTAGCTGCCAGCACCATCCTTCCCTGGGTGCAGGGAAAGCACCTACGTCCCAGGTAATGGTCCCTTACCCAAAGCCATGACAGAGGATGAAGATGTCACCAGCACAAAGTGGGACATCTCCCATGGGCAGTTTGTTGTTTGCCCATGGGAACACCAGAGGCAGCAGGAAGCTGCTTTTTCCCTGGCACCTGGGCCCTCCTCATGGGATCTGAGCCACTGCAAACAGCAAGAGCCACCAACGCAGGTCCTAAGAAGCCTTTGCAGGGAGCAACACTGCACATCCACACAGCTCTGACATCAGTCCTGCCATCCTGACACGCTCCCGAGCCTCTGCCGTCTCCACTCCATCAATCCGAGTAACACGCAAGTCAGAAAAGATTTAAAAGCCCTTTTTTAACGCTCTAATTGGGATACAAACCTGTTTGTGGGGGACGAAGGGCTCAATCAAGAAATTCTTCAGGATTCCCTTAGCATTAGCAATCTGTAGGCAGAAAACAAGACAGGCACCAATAAATGCTTATCCAATATTTACATTTATGACAGCATAAGACGTGCTTTGAGAATGAATTAACATTGCTCTGAGTAAAACCATTTCCTCCTGAGCATCTCTCCAACACATATCCTGGGAAGCCAGCTCTGCATCAGGCCCTGCTGCTACCCGGTGCAGGACTGGAGCACTCCTGAGCTGGGTAGCGAGGGGCAGCAGCCCGAGCCCAGGAGTCATCCTGGAAGCTGTTGGTGACCAGGGAAGACCCTTCAGCCTCTTCTCTGCAGCCCCAGAAGGCAGGAAGGGCCTCAGAGCTGTTCTGCACAGAGGCTTTCCCTCTATCCAAAACCAAGTGTCCTGGCTAAGAGGACAGTCCTCCACATGCCATGACAGATGCTCTGCTCCTGAAGATGCTGCTTCGGGAACAAACCCCACACACTGTCCCAAGTCCTTGGCACAGTCTTCCCTTGGATGAGGTTGTGCTCAGCGGTTATTTTGACATCCACCCATTTTCCTGCGGGGGAGGCACTTGCTGCTGTTTCATAACGGCCTCCTGGGCAGCCCTGCTGCAAATCAACCACCATAGGGGCAAAGCGCCTTGGGACGAAACCCCACCAGCTCCTGGCACGTGGCCATCAAGAGGGCAGACTGTTCTTTACTGTTAGCACTGCAGTAGCACTCCCAAAAGAATAAATACTACAAGCCAGCACCGAGTTAAAATAAGGACTTGAAACGTCACTTGGTCTTCAGCCAAGACATACTGGCTGGCTACAAGGAGAGTTTTATGACAGCTTTTATACCTGTCTTGTTTTATCTGCCTGGAGTATTAATGTGAAGCAGTTTCACAGTCCAGCTAGACGGCATTTGAGCTATCAGCTGCTGAATCCCACGTGGAGGGGATTTTCAGAACAGCATCAGTTCCTGCTGAGCCCTCATGGCACAACCCCACGGAGCTCACGGGGCAGCGGGTCGTAAGGACTGAAGAAATACCTGTGCACCAGGATCCACGATGCAAGCAGGCAGAAAAAACACCACCAAAGCCCTCACGCTTTTGCTGCTGCTTGTGGCTAGTACTCACCGTGGTTTCGTGGCCCAGGCGCTGTTTCAGCCAAACTTTCACCTCATCCAGAGTGAGGTTGATTCCAACCAGCCCAAGCTTCCCACGCCGCTTTATTAGCTGATCTGGCTTCACCACGAGGCGCTGCAGGATCATGCAAGAGGGATTGAGAGACAGAAATTGATTTTGGTTAGACATTCTCTGCAGATGGCGAATCTGGAAGTTAAGTTCTCTGGAGAACCTCTGTCAGAATGTGCTGTAATCTCTTGGCTGCTGCCTAACGTGCTGCAGTTAAGCAAATGCATCTCTAGGCACAATATGCCTTCAGTGTTTGGCTTTGTGCTTGGAGAACAAACTGCCTTATTTCTCCTCAAAGGTGCTTGGGTATCAGCAACTTTGCAACGTTGACAACAACTCTTTCAATGCAAGTGTTGAGACAAGTGCTGCCTGCTCCCTGGCTAGGAGAGCTCACGCTGAACACGCTCCCTTTTGTGAACCATTTTCATAAGATACATCATGGAATTGGTATCACTCTAAGCGGAGGCTCACAAAGCAAGGCTGATACAGAGACAAGGAAAGCCAGCCACAAGCACAGCCAGCTGATCACAAACCCATCTGCTCCACCTGAGACCAGCTACAGCCAAGCAGCGTGTACATATTACAAGGTTACAGCATTGTAGCCGATATCTAAAAAAGTGTACCTAGATAAATGTCTTCCTGAGCTTGCAAATACCACTTTTGCTGAGAAATGGTTGTTGCTCTCCTACACAGAGTTAAATCCTGCAACTTTTGCAACTCACAGTACAGAGCCAAAACCCGACATGATGCAGTTGCAGAGACAGCGACGTGTCTGCTGAGCAGACCCTGCAGCCCTTCTCACAGCCCAGGAGGCTGCCTCGAGGACCAGGCACTGCCCTTGCTCTCCTCTGGCATTCTGCAACCTTTCTAAAAGCCCTACTGATATTTCCCCTATTTTCACCTAACTCTGGCAGCTGAGTGTAGAGAATTCAAATTACTCATTGTCAGGTTTCTATAAATCAGTAAGAGGCTGTGAAATATTCCTGTTCTGCTAACTGGTGCCTTAATATAATTAACCACTGGAAAGGGGCCAGGGTGGACAGCTAATAAAAGGAGCTCTGGAGATAAATTCTCTGCAGAAAATGCATGGCTATAAAGCACAAAGACACCAGCTGACATCTTAAGAGCACATGGCTCTCTCACTCTGCCTGAATTAGCCCAGAATAACTTCATGGTTATTACAGCAGCTCCTAACCTGCCGACATCTCTGCTGGTGTATTTTGGCAAGTCCTCAAGGGGGTTTTACAATCACAGCCCTGAAACAACAGCCCCGGGCAGGCTGTGTTTCCTCATCACTGTCCCAACGAGCGCTGCGGGTGGCAGGGCCGAGCGGGGCCGCTCTCCTCACCTCGCTCAGGAGCCAGGGGTGCTCCTGCGTGAGCCGGGCCCAGTCGGTGTCGGCCGTGACCCGCGCGTACTTGAAGCGGTTCTGGATGGCCGAGGACGTGCAGATGTACTTGTACAGGAACTCCTTCCCGGTCTGCTCCGAGATGGCCTTGGCGGACATGGCTGCCTAGTCTGCATGGAAAAACAGCTCATGAGATGCACACAGAAGAGGATAATTCCCATGCAAGCACAAGGCACACAGAACCCGGGCTGGGATTCACTGTAACTGAGCCTATAAACCTCGCCTGACCAAGGAAGGGCTACCCCACACTGCCCAAAATCTGTTTTTCCAAGAACTGTGGAAAGAGGGGAAGATGCTGGAAAATTCCGATTTGTCCCCTTTGGAGGGATGGCCCCATAGCACTCTGCCACCTCATCACACAGGAGCACAGACACACCCCACGCTGCTCAAAACTTTCCACTACAACGTCTGCTTTCAAGAAATGCTATTTCGGGGATCTGCTGCCTGTCCCACGTTACCTGCTGGTATTTATTCCTCCTGGTAGGAAGCCAGGATGTCCTGGCTTTCCAAGCCCCAACTGCCTCCTCTACAGGAGCCTAAAGGTCAGGCCCAGAGACAGTGTCACGTTTCAGTGCAGTAAAAGCAGATGGAAAAGGTGACAAAAATGACAAATGCATTTCCTAACAACAAAGCGTGCTGTCTTTCTCCAAGGTGACGTCGAGACCTTGAACAACACAACAGCTTTTGAGTCCACATCTACAAATTCAAACCATCACGCTCATGGTAGCTGTGTCAATGACCATGATGTAAGTGTCCACAACCGTAGGAAACCGAACCCAGCGACTCAGGATAACACTCACAATGTTAAAGGCAGTCAAAAGCAAACCCGGGCGGTTGGAATAGCAAGGACACCAAGGGGATGCTCCAACACAGGGACACGAAGCACTCGGGCCACCCCGCGCTGCAGAACCGCTCACCTCCAAGCACAGCAACCTGCCCGATCCCATCCGCTGCTCCTCTGCCTTCTCCCCCAGTCTCACCACCTCCTTTTTGCAGTAACACTGCGGGTGCGAAGACAGCAAACCCAGAGGAACAACAGAGGAAGACGAGATCCCCGCGCGATGTGAGCCGTCCCGCAGCGACGGGACGAGGCTGCTCTGCCCTTCTTTTCTGATGCTTCACCAAGAAATTTCTCGATGCATCAGCAAGTCTTCAATCACATCCCTTGCTGGGTTCTGCAGCTGCTCCTACCCTGCCGTTCCCATGGGACAGGCAGCCCAGAACAAATGCTGAAGCCTCCCGAAATGCTTCAGCCTCCCGAGCCGCTAAGCTAAAGGGATCAGCAGGAAAGAATCCAGCGGGCATCAGCAATTCCCAGCTCAGCGCTGGGACAGGCAGGCGCAGCCACCCCAAGAACGGGCTGCAAACACGGGGCGAGATTCCCGACGGCAGCTCCGCACGGGATGCGGAGCGGGGATTGTCACCGCTCCCCAGCACCGGGGCCTCGAATCTGTCACCGAGAGTCTCATTTTCCAGCACACTGAACACGGGCAGCACCAGCCAACACCAATGAGCGATGCATCACTAGGAACACGGAGCAGAAAACAGCAATTCCCCTTCTCCTTAAGGAATAGAGGCCACAGCACAACGTTCCCTTCTACCGATCCATTCCCTGGCAGACACTGCCCTGTTCACGATTCATTAAGTGAAACTATGAACCGCAGTTGTCTTAGGACCCAAATCTTGGGCACTCTGAGGCACAGGGTCCTCCTTGCCCTCAAGGACGCTCTCCTGGATGTCCAGGGGCTCTGCTGAGGGGACATCACATCCCATCACTATTTGCACAGGTGGATTCTGCCATAGGAATAAGTTACTTGCAGAAACGTCACCGATTTCTGCGAGGGAATTGCGTTACATTTACCAATTGCTCCAAAGCAAACAGCTTCCCTGCAACAAGTTAGCTTTACACAATCAGCCACGGCCATCCAGCTAAAACCCCCCGTTTTGTTTTTTTCCAGTCCTCCCTGCAAGTCCAGGGGCCGCAGCACAAACAGATCAGGTTCCCTGTGCTGGGGTACAAGGAGCACTTGATTCCCCAGAATATCACCTGTCAAATATGCCAAAAAGCTTCTTCTTGGGCAAAGTTTCTCAAGTGCATTAGCAAACAAAGAGAGAAAGGTTCTCAGGACGATGGTTACAAGCTAGACGAGAATTAAAGAGCTTGATGCGGTCGTGTTTGCTGGACACGACCGATGAGTCTGCCCTGGTAAAGCAGGAAGTAGCTGAAGGAAAATAGAAAACAAAAAATTGATGGAGAGATACATGGGGAAACCGGAGATGGCAGAAAAAACAGAATCAGCGTGAAGCCTCCTTGACTGTGCAAGGAGGGATAACAAAATGCAGCACTGCTCACTGGAAATACGGCTGATTCCGGGGAAAAATAAAGGCCCTGAGTGAGTTTGTGCGTCCTGCAGCGCTCGCCGCTCGCAGAGGTGCCCGCAGCGCCCGTGGACACGGAGGCGGCTCCCGCACCGAGGCCTCCTCGGAGCGACAGGCCCCGTGTCGGCGGAGCCGCCTCCTTCCAGGCCGGTCACTCATTAACGCGGCTCGGAACGGCCCACGCGCCGGGTTACGTCAGGCCCAGCCGGCGGAGGCCGCTCACGGAACAGGGAAGCTCCCCGGCGGGTGCCATGGAGAACGGGGGCAGCCTCCTGCCCTCCGCGGGGCCGGCCCGGGACCCGCGCGGGGCCTCGGGGACCGGAACGCGGCGGGGCCGGAGGCAGAGCCGCTTTAGCGCTGCTTAAGGAGAGGCTCCGAACCGCGCAGAGCGGTACCGGGGAGCGCAGCCTCCGGCCCGGGGCACGGCTGCGGGCTCGGGCCGCCCTGGCGCTGCAGCCGGCACCGCTGCTCCTTCAGAGGGGGTTATAAAAAGGCAAAAACGAGAAAATCCTCCAAAAAACCCCTCGCCGCCACCCGCGCCTCCGGGCGCTGCGGGCTCCCTCCCACCGGCGCACAGCGGGGTTCGAACGGAGCTCGGGACTGCGGAGCATGGACGAGTGCGGAGCCCCGCGCAGCGCGACCGCCTGCGGCCTTGGCCGCAGCGCCCCGGGCCTCCCCTCGAGAGCTCCGGGAGGGGCGGAGGGGCCGCTCCGAGCTCCGCCGCTTCCCTCCGCCCGGGCCGCGCTGCGGAGCCGCCCCTGGCGCCTTCTCCCTGGCGGCGGCATCGGGCGAGAGCGCCCGGCCCGGCCCGGCCCGCACTCACCTCCGCGCGGCTCCCCCAGCCCCGGCGCCGCCGCCGCCTTTTGTTGGCTCCGCGCGGCGCGGCCTCCCCGGCCCAGGCCGCCGCGCGCCGCCCATTGGCCGCCGCCGCCGCCACGTGGCCCTTGCCTGAGCGGCGTCCGAGCCGCCCATTGGCTGCCGCCGGTGGGGCGCGCGCGCGCGCGGCCTGGCGGGAGTCGTAGTTCCGCCCCCTCCCCCGGGGGGGCGGCGGCCGCGACCCTGAACCGCCCCCCCCCACCACCCGCGGGGGGGGCGCGGGCGAACACGGCGTGACGTCAGCAGCGCCAAGGCCCGCGGGCGCCGCGTGCCCGTCGCCCTCGTGTCACCCTCGTGTCACCCTCGTGCCACCAGCCCCCGCCCACACCCTCCCCGTGCCACCCGCCCCTGCCCGCCCCGTGGGACTGTCCCCGTGCCACCCACCCGCCCCTGCCCGCCCCGTGGGACTGTCCCCGTGCCACGCGCCTGCCCCTGGCCATGCTGTCTCCCTGTGCCACCCGCCTCTGCCCACACTGTCCCCGTGCCACCCGCCCACCCCTGCCCACACCGTGGGACTGTCCCCGTGCCACCTGCCTGGCCCGGGCCTGCCGCTGTGCGCCGCCAGCCACCACCATGTGCTGCCTGCTGTGCTGTCATCCCCCTCGATGTCCCCCCCGGCAAACACGGCTCTGGAGGCGGTGTCCCCAGAGCAGCTCCAGCATCTCCAGAGTCCCAACGTCCCTCCCTGGGGACAGGGTCCTGCTGGCCTCCCTGTCCCAGCGCTGTGTCCCTCCTGGCACAGCAGCCCGGTCCCAGGCCCCGGCACCGCGTCCTTTCCTGAACCCGGTGTGTCCTCCCCTTGCAATGACGTCCGGCTCCGCAGTGCTCCGTGCAGGAGCATCGCTGGAGCGGGATGGACACGGCCGTCCCTGCTGAGTCACCCCCTGGAACAAACTGCCTCAGGATGCCCCGCGGAAAGGCCGGGATGAGGAGGAAGCCAAGTTTGCCGGGAGCGTGAGGGAAGCGACGGCCTCCCCCACTGCGCTGCAGCCTCCGCAGGCCCCAGCGGCCACATGGGGCTGCCGGGTAGCCAAGATGGTCCCCAAATCGCACTGTTGGGGGAACAACATAGGACATGGGGACATGGGGCAGGATGGTCCCCAAATCATGTTGCCAGAGGAACATGGCGACATGGGGCAGGGCGGTCCCTAAATCACACTACCAGGGGAGGACATGGGGACACAGGGGCACGGGGCAGGATGATCCCCAAATCGCGCTGCCAGGGGAACATAGGACATGGGAACAAGGGGCAGGATGGTCCCCAAATCACGCTGCCGGGAGGAACATGGGGACATGGGGCAGGACGGTCCCTAAATCACGCTGCGGGAGGGGGGAACCACAGGGACACGGGGACATAGGGACATGGGGACACGGGGCAGGACCCCCGCCCGCCCCCCCGCGCGCGGCCTCGCGGCGCCAGGGGGCGCCCAAAAGGCGGCGGGGCGGGGCGGGGCGGTGACGACACGGCCGCGGGGGCGTGGCCGGAAGCCGCCCGTTGCCAGGCAGCGGTTGCCCGGCGAGGGACGCGGGATGGTGGAGGCCGCGGCCGAGGTGCCGCCCGGCACCTTCCCCAGCTTCGTGGCCGAGGGGACCCTGCTGGTCCGGCGGGGCGAGCACGACAAGGCGCTGCCCTGCTTCACCAACGTGCGTGAGGGGCTGCCCCGGGGTGCCCACTGCCACACGGGGCCTGCGGAGGTGTCCCGGGGGGACACAGGCTGGGGAGGTGACCCAGGGTGGCCCCGGGCGGCGGACAGGGCCTGGGGAGGTGACTCCAAGCCCCACACAGCCCTGGAGCAGGTGGCATCCATGTCCCTCCCCTGTTCCAGGCGCTGCTGCTGCGGCCCGGTGACAAGCAGTGCCTCGTTGCTCGCTCAAAGTGTTACCTTAAACTCGGAGACACGGAAAATTCCCTGAAGGATGCGGAAGCCTCCCTGCAAAATGACAAAACGTTCTCCAAGGTAAAGAGCACAATGGGATGAGAGAGTCCGTGGGGGGTGGAGGAGGGCAAAGACAGGGCTTTGGTCTGTGTGAAACTCTGGGCTTTAGGGAGAAACTCACTTTTGCCTGGCAGGAAAGTAACTGAAATCTCCAGTGTCTTCTTTTTCAAATGTCATTTCAGGGACTTTATCAGAAAGCCGAGACCCTCTACACCATGGGTGACTTCGAATTTGCACTCGTGTTTTATCACCGAGGCTACAGACTACGTCCAGAACTACAGAAGTTCAGGCTGGGTATCCAGAAGTGCCAGGAGGCCATTGTGAACTGCATTGGAAGTAAGAGCTGCCCCTCACGGCGCTGGCAGGCAGAGCCGCACGCTGCCCACTTGCAGCTGCAGCCGTATTGGCTCCGCAAAGGATCCAAGGACACGGCCGTGGCGGAGCCTCCTGGCTCCCGGGTTCACGTACTCAGTAGCTCTCTTCAGCTGAAGACAGGAACCACCAAGCAGGGCACAGCCCTGTTCTTGGTTCAGCTTTTTTTTTGGGCAGGCAGAGTGCATATTCATATAGGATATGAAATAATTTCAGTTATGACAGTAAATTTTAACCTGGCACAGTTTTAGCTACTGCATTTCTAAAGTCACCATGAAAATACTCTAGGCAATGCAGAAGAAAGCAGCACATCCACTTAATGCCCAACTGCTCATCTTTCTGCTCCTATCCTATCGATAACAGAATCCATTTGGAGATCTTTATCCCCATATTAAAGCTCCGTCGTGAAGTTGGCCCTGCTACCTGGGTGATCGCTCCGAGATCCTGATCCTTCTCCAATTTACGTTGCATAAGAGCAGTGAAACTGTTGACGATGGCAGTGGAGCAACGGAGCGCTGCTTTCAACATCTCCGGCTTCGCTTGCTGTGCTCTGCCCCGCAGGAGACAGGACAGGCCCAGGACCTGGGGATGTTCAAAGCACAGCCAACCCTTGGCCCTTTCCCTGCCGTTTTCCTCCCGGCGCTGCTCTCCCGTGTGGACAAGCCGGGCCAGGACGTGCAGCCCCCGGCGGACGCGGCCCGCACGGGGCTGCCGCCTGCCCCAAACGCCCCCGGCGCCTGCACCAAGGGGCTGCCGATCCCGCCGGGCCGGTCCGGAGCCCTTCCCGCCTATCCCTGCGCCTTCCCGCCCGTCCCGCGCACCGGGATACACCCTGCCGCACACCCGCGCGTGGGCCGGCGCCGCGGGCTGTTTAGGTGCCTCCCTCCCAGTGAAATCATTTCACATTTCAGTTTCAACATTTCAGTCCTCCCCCAGTGCAACGGATTAACTTCATGTCACGGTTGCAGCAAAGTCTGAAGCTTTTTCCTATGTGATATTCTTTGGGAAAGCAGACGGGAGGTGCCAGATTAGGCTTCTTTCCTCCATTGCTGCTGCTTTCTTGGCTTAATCCCAATATCTAGATATAATTGCAATTCGCAGTGAAAATGCTCGCAGGGCTTCATATATTGAGCTTTGAGCATCTGGGCTGTAGAGGAGTGAAGAGGTAAAAACCAAGCTGTTTTTAATGAGGCTACAGCTCCTAGAGACAGGGAGGGGAAACCAACCAACCACCAACAACAAAAGAAAAACAAACTTAAAAAAAAAAGAGGAAACTATTGGCATTGGATCTGGATGTTTAAAAGGTTGGGAAATGCACATTTGTTGACCGGGCACCTGCCAGGCTGCTTTACAGGGTCTGCTTGGCAGACCCAAAGCCGCTGCCTTCCCCGCGTACTCACACCGCTGAGCCTGGCCCCGTTGCCTCGTTGGCTACAGCAGCATTTGAAGCTCCTTTTTTTTAATTTCCTTCTGCCCAGGGCAAGATAAAGAGCTGCTTCTCCCTGCTCCTGCACAGCCAGAATGCATTCTGAACAGCAGAAAGGGGAGCCACGATGAAAATGAAATGAGATTTGTGCCATTATATCAGTGCAAAAACACTTTAAAATATCTCTCTGTATTGCTGAAGATACTTCTGAGCTTTTTCCCCATTTTAAATCTTAGCTGTAATGCCTTAGAAGAACATGTCATCCTGCTGTCCATGCCACCATGCAGGATGTAGATCTGTCTGTCAGGGTTTTCATTGTGATGGGAGCCCCCGGTGCCATAAGAAAATAATAATTAAAATCCAGAGGAGATCAGCATTAATGAGCTGTAATCCCTGCTGAAAGAACTGACATCCATTTGTATTTCAAATGGAAGAATTAATAGAAAGCTTTATCTGAAGCAGGTGTGGCACATTCACAGCCGTTTTCACTTCTAGAGCTCTGTATGGCAGTTCCTGAACACTAACAAATATGTTGTTTATATTTGCAGGTCCTTCCTCAGTTAAACTGGAGAATAATGAGGACATCTGCTTTCTAAGCAGGCAGGCAGAGGTACAGTGGAAGAGCTCTTGTTTTGGTAGCTAACGAGAGTTATTATAATGCTAATGCTTTCTGCAAATAGGCACTACAGGATTAATAGTTTCTGTAGCAACGTGCACGGGGATACGGCTGGTCTAGCGAAGCATTCTGAGCACAGGGAGCATGCTGATCCTTCATGAGAGTATTTATGCACCTGCTTTTAATGGACTTTTGGCTCTGTTTGCTTAAAATATAAAGGAGAATGCAGAAAGGCAGGGAAGAGTAACCAAGGAGAAACATATTTCCCTCCCAGCCTGACTGTTCCTAAAGGGAGATCACCCAACAAAAGGTAATAAGTAACAGCACTGAGATCAGAGCCAGCATACATTTATCTCCATTATTTACTTTGGTTTTACCTGACGTTTAAGGTTCACGTTTTTCATAGTGGCACTTTCTCAATTGCTTAATTTAGAGGTGGTCTCCTGAGGCAGCACCTTGTTCCTCCGCGGCGCCAAGCACACACAGCTCCCTTCTTCCAGCTGCAATTATGGGTACTCGGTGGTTAGAGTAATTTGTACAAAGGGGACTAAAGATAGGTACTGTAATTGCAGGATTTTTACCTGTGAAGCTTTATAAATACTCTCAGAGGCCTTGCCTGTTAAAACCTCTTTTTCTTTGGGGACAACGAGACCTGCCCACCCCACAAGGGGGAAGCCTCTAGGACAGTGTGAGACACTGTGCTCAGACAGCAGCGCTCTGCTCTTCCTGCAATGCCCCTCCTGTTCTTGCAAGGGAGGGAGCCCGTTTGGGTTCAAAATTTCAATTGCTCACGGCTAAAACAATTGGCCCGACTTCCTGGTTTTACTTAAAAAATGGTTTGACCTATACGGAGCGTGAGGAGAATTCTAAAAGCCAGGCCTTTCCTCCTAATGCTAATGCTCCCCGCTTGTCTGCCCTGACTTGCTTGATTTTCTGCATTGCTCTAGAGCAGAAAAGCCCAGCAGAAGCTCCAAATCAAACTGACCAAGGATCAAAAGCGGATGAGCAAACCGGAACGTGTGAGGAATCCGCAAACGGAGCGACAGCTTCTTGGAGAGCTTTATGCTGACAAGGCCTTCCTAGAAAAGCTGCTCAAGGATGAAGGTCTTTCTCCAATGTATTTAACTAAATGTTCCTTCTGTGCAGTTTCTTGATTCTTTTCCCCCCTTCTTTTATATCCTATGACTGCTCTTCCCTATTTGCATCACGGCTCACATATCACACAATGATACAGTGGTCTTGAGAGAGGGAGATGTCTGGAGCACAGTAATTCTGGAGCCACATCCAATTTTCATGACTATGTGTGACACGCTTCCTTCCTAATGAAATAGCATTTTTTTCCAATGGACAGTTTAGCAGCAAATGAGCTCAAAGCAATCTGTGCTGATGAAATCAAAAGCAGAAACATTATAATTACAAAAGATTTCATTTCTGAAAAGAAAACCACACTACACTGCTAATAAGATCATACTTATTCAGTTTCATTATAAATGCTGTCAGAATTAAGATGTGGGATTCAGACAAGAATCATATTTTTGAACTTGGTACAGGGGTGATTCCCATATAGTCGTTTTTTCTAGGAAACGGTTTACCCAGTAACAGAAGAATGATTAAAGATCTAGTCTATTGGCAGCTTTTATATTGTTAATAACAGTAGCACTGTATGTGGGCTATCTGGTTTCCAGGCATGTAAAAGGCCGCTCGGTTTCCACTGCAATTTAGCCCACGCTTTATTGTGTTGAAGTGCCATTTAATTCCACATGGGTCTGCCCAGGGAAAGGGCTCCCCACGGAGCGGCTCCGTCCTGGGAGGCCTCTTCTTGCCTCTGTCCACAGGGAAGGCAGCAGCTCTGGGAGCTGGGAACAGCAGCTCCGGCTCTCTAACACACACATGGGCCAAACAAGAGGTTTTCCCTAAGCTCTCCCCCAAGGCCACGCTGGTTCCGAGGAGCAGAGCTCCTGGGATTCCCTATGGTACAGGCATTCCCAGGCACCCTCCCTCCACTGAACTGCAACTTCATTCAGCACAGACATTAACCCCCTCCTGGGTTCTACCATCCTGTATTTTCAGACTTGATGAAGAGCAGCACCAAGCAGGGCATGAAAGTAAAGGACCTGGTTTTGGGTGGCATTACCTACCTGAACACACGCACCGAATTCTGGCAGCAGCAGAAACCTATTTACGCCCGGGTGAGGGAGCGCAAGCTCAGGCAGCAAAGGTGGATCCGAGACAAGAAGCGAAAACCAGATGAAGTTGCCAGATACATTGTGAAGAGCATGGAAGACATTGATATGTGTACGTATCCTTCCCAAGGCAGTAGGAAAATCAGGACTGGCTTATGCAACTAGTTGCTGTAGTGATTACGGATTAGGACAACAAAAACAGTGCAATTACTAACAAACAGTACCAGGCAGTTTTTGAAAGTATCTGTTTTTAAGTTCTTCACCTTTCCCAATGGAGTATTTGGTATAGAATCCAATGCATTTTGTTTTTCTTATCCTTTTCTGTATTTGAGGTCTTGCTAACTGCGTTTCAGAACAACGCTCAAAGCCGCCAGACCAGGCAAGAGAAACGGGGCCATTTCTGCCCTTTGGTTCAGTTTGGTTACAACAGCTTGGCGCAGGCCAGGCCAGAACCATCCTGCAGCCTGATCCCCACAGCGCTGCAACCAGCTGGATGCAACCAGCAGCTCCCCAGGGAAGCGCAAGGGACTAGTGGAGGAGATAAAACCTAAGTGCCATAGGTAGTTCCTCATCTCCAGGACCAGGCTGCCCATGAAGAGCTAAGAGCAGTAACCCTTCCCAAGCTGTTTCCGAGCCCTACAAAGCTGCTGTTATTCCTGCTTCCCAAATACTGCTGCGTCCACACACCAGCAATAAACTCTGCTCTTTATCTCCAGTGCTGGCGGGTGGCTCCCCAGAGGAAAGCTTGAAGAAAGCTGAGCACGTGCTGAAGACAATACAAGGGTGGACAGACGAGGAGGTGCCCAACAGGAGTGAACTGGTTGGGAACCTCCACAACTGCATGGGGAACGCCCAGATGGAGATGGGCCGCATGGATGCAGCTCTGCAAAGCCACCAAACAGATCTGGAGCTTGCCAGGCAGAAGTAAGTGCTGAGAAGGTCCAGGGGATGGGGAAAAATCCTGTGTGCAGAGGAGAGTCTCTCTGCTCCGATGTTTTAGCATCAGGTAATGGAACTTCCACCTGGGCATTTCACAGGGCAATGCATTCAGATGCTGCACAAGTGTCATTGGCCCTAGTAACTTCCTGCTTAAAAATAAGGGAACTGAAGCAGTTTTTTAAAGGACCTGTCCCAAATGACACGTCGAAATCTGTTTTTAAGCAAAGCAAAACAAGAACACGAACCCCAGACTCAGCACTTTAATCTGCACTGCCTTCTCAGAAAGGTCAGGCTCTGATTCTTACACAGCTTTCTCCTAAAATGATGTGCACTCAAACCACAATGGTAGATGTGAAATATTTATCTAACAGGCATGAGTTACCTGCTTATACAGAAAATTTAGTGCAGCCTTTCAGCTAAAACAACCTGGAGTAGAACAGTCATAGAAATTAGTAAACTAATTTTTCAATGCACATGAGAAAACCCTGAATAGTTGCTTGGAATAGGTTCTTTTGGTTTTATTCTGGCTGAGGTTGCAATGGAAAGTTAAAAGTGCAACTGGCTTGTTATTTATCAGTTTCACAAATAACATATATTTTAAAAACGTTAAGACACTTCTACCTCTCTCCTGGGGATCTCCACTCCCCCATGTCAAGCCAGGTTAAGAATTAGCAGTGGGGAGGCAGGAAGGAGATCCAAAATGTTGCTGTTTTTTCAAACAGGGTTGTGTTTAGGAGGCAGAAACACAGAGATAACGGAGGGGGGAATCGCCCTCTGGTGGCTGCAGTTCAGCCCAGGCTCGTGCATTTGTTTTTCTTCATCAGCTTTTTCATTTGTAAGATAAGGGTAGTCAAAGCAGCCCACTGCAGAACGTGGGAATAAGGAATAAGTAAGATATGACTTTAAGTTCTGCAGGCTGCATTATTTTAACAGGAGCTGCCTTTAGCACAGGGGAAAAGCACTGGGAAAAGCATCGGAGCACTGGGATCCCGGGCTCCCTGTCGACGTGGGTGCCCTGCAGCCCCTCTCCTCGACTTGTGTTTGAGACCTTGGAGGGTTCGGCCACAGGACACGTCACAGATCCACAAGGCAACCAAGGAAAGCTGCAACCAAGAGGAGTGGAAAGGACTTTCACAAAGTGCTGCCATAAAGTGGCAAAACGAAACTGTTTCCCCCCATCTCTTACAGGGTGTCAGTTGCAACAGTTGTAGATAAAAACCCAAAACGTACCTTGGTTTTATGGCTTTCAGTCTGATGTTGGTCCTCTGATCCTCATTATCCTGCTGTCACACTGATCACCAAAGAAAATATATAAAACTGAAGAAAATGCAGAATGCATCAGGTACAAGACTTTTAGCTACTGTGATCTCTTTTTCTTTCCGATGCAGCAATTTGCCAGAGGCCATATCCAGAGCCCTTGATAACATCGGCAGAGTTTATGCCAGAATCGGCAAATTCCAGCAAGCTATCGACACGTAGGTAAAATCAGTAACAGAAAAAAAAAAAGAAAGGGTAAATTAAATAGGTGCTTTCTCTTCTTTTCTCAGTCATCCTTGCTAAATAGACTCTAGCAAGGATGACTGAGAAAGGCAGCTGTGAAATCCCTGCCTCCTCTGAGCGCATCCCTTGCTGCGCACACACCAGCAGCACCAGCTGCTTCTGCTGCCTCTTGACTCTACAGAGAGGACTGATTGCAGCCTCATTCCAACCAGGAATATAGACAGCAATGGTCTTAAAACCCAGCATCAGTCTGGAGTTCTCCAGATTTTACTGCTTGGTCTTTTTCTAACTACTTAGCAGCTCTCAGTGTAGAATAACTTCTCATACTAGTAGCACCTGGAAGCTTTTGTTCCAGTTGAAATTGTAACTGAAATTGTAATAGCACTTAATTCAGTAAAAGTCTTACTCTCTTTTTCTCTTCTTGAAGTTGGGAGGAGAAGATTCCAATGGCAAAATCCAGCCTGGAGAAGACCTGGTTGTTCCACGAAATTGGCCAGTGTTACCTGGAACTGAACCAAGCTGAGGAAGCCCGGAGCTATGGACAGAAGTCCTTGCAGTCTGCGGATGAGGAGGGCGATGTCGAGTGGCAGCTCAATGCGAGCGTGCTGGTGGCACAAGCACAAGGTAGAGGTGTTAGTACGAATTCCACCTTACGGATGGAGACAACCTCTCTGCTCACCATCTTAATGAGAACAACCCATTTAACTGTTCAGATCATAGAATCATAGAATGCTTAGGGTTGGAAGGGACCTCTAGAGATCATCTAGTCCAACCCCCCTGCACACGCAGGGTCACCTAGAGCACGTGGCACAGGGCTGCGTCCAAGCGGGTTTTGAAGATCTCCAGAGAAGGAGACTCCACAACCTCTCTGGGCAGCCTGTTCCAGTGCTCTGGCACCCTCCCTGTTAAGAAATTTTTCCTTAAGTTCCTATGGAATTTTTGATGTTTCAGTTTCCGGCCATTTCCTCTAGTCCTATCAGTGGCCACCACTGAAAAGAGACCATCACCGTCCTCTGCACTCCCTCCCTTGAGGTACTTCTAGACACTGCTCAGGTCCCCTCTCAGCCTTCTCTTCTCCAGGCTGAACAGGCCCAGCTCCCTCAGCCTCTCCTCATAGATAAAACTTTTCATGGTAGATTTGCTTAACTGACCTGTTGTTTTTCCCTCATTTGTGATCTTGGGTTAAAAGAGATGTTTTGTTTTTTTCTTACAGTAAAATTAAAGGATTACCAGGCTGCAATCATCAACTTTGAAAAAGCACTTGAGAAGGCAAAGCTCATCCACAACGATGATGCTCAACAGGCCATCATTATTGTAAGTGGCACGTTGCAAAGAGGAGAGAAGCTTGGGGAAGCTTCAATAAGTTACCTGTAACCATTTCCAGTAGTTACAGGGGGAGGATACAATCTCTAAAATAGTTTGTATAACAAAAGATACGAAGCTTTCTGCCTTGGAAAATATAATCCCTGTTTGTGAATGCAACATTGGTTGGGCATGGTGAAGTCCTGGCGCTGTTTGGGCCAAGGGAAAATTTTCTTTTCACCTTCCTGGGGCAAGGGTTTCACTCTCAGAATACAGTGGAGTCTCCTCTGCATTCAGTTGCTAACAGAAATCAAAAGACAACAAGCTCGGATTTGTAACTGCATTTCTAAAGCCCTTTTTAATGAACCCTTTCGCTTTCAGGCCTTAAATGACGTGAGCAAGAGCTTCATCAAAGATCTGAAAGCAGCAGAGATGACATCCGCTTCTCCCAAAGGTAGTTGTTAGTGGAGCTCTGCACACGCAAGTTTAAACATTCCCCCTTCCCTCTCCTGGGGCACAGGAAGGAGACGTGGAAAAAGCCCTGATGGGTCCCAGGCTCTGCCAGTTGTGAGCAGGAGGTGGCAGCACTGCCCAAGGTTCCTCTTGGTGCCCGCAGGGCGCAAAGTCTGCACCGTGGGACCTGCTCCGGCTCCTGCACCCGCATCCGCGTGCGCTGCAGGGGCAGGACGCTCCCTCCTGAGCCCCGGGGCAGCGCGTCCCTCGGCCACCTCCACCCCTGGGCTTTACCTCGTGCTCGTTTTGTCACCCTTGATGGTTCCAGACTGGTACCTGCCAGTACCCGGCTTCTGCTCGCATGAGGCCGTGCAGCTCCACCTCGTCCAGCATCAGTAAAAGGAGTCTTGCAAGACAGAAAATAGAGTTTTCTGCCTGTGGGGAGGGAGACGGGAGTTCTCTTTTGTGCCCTAGAGAGTGCTCAGGGCTGCACTTTGGTTTAAAATCACTTTCCTGCCCCCCCAGATGACGACTACAGCAGCGAAAACACAGAAGAGAGCTCCAAGAGGACCATGGAGAGGGAGGGAAGCGAGGGCAGCGAGCTCAGCATAGAGACCCAGAGCAACGAGAGGCAAGAGGACGAGAACGAGGATGAGGAGCCCGAGAACGGCGATGAGGGAAACGAACAAGCAAACGAGGAGAGCGAGAGGAGCGAGGGCGAAAAGGAAGAGCCGGGGACGGGGGAAAGCGAAGAGGAGGCTGCAGAGCCGCGCGCGGCCGCCCCGGAGTAGAGCGGCGCCTCCCGGGGCGTCGGGCCCCGCGATTAAACGTTGCTGTGACGGTGTCGTGTGGGCCGAGCTCCCTGCGGGGCCGGGGGCTGCTGGGGGGGAGCCCGGGGCATCCGGGGGGGCCTCGGGCTGCTCCGTGGGGCCCCAGGAAGGAGAGGGACCCAGGAGGGTCCCCAGGGCTGGGGGGGGTCCCTAGGGTCGGGGGACCCAGTTCTGGCCCCCAGGGGGTTCCCAGAGCAGGGGGGTCCCTGGGGTCAGGCTGGGGAGGGGGATCCCCAGGGCCGGGAGGGGGTCCCTAGAGTCAGGGGATCCAGTTCTGGCCCACAGGGCGGTCCCTAGAGCAGGGGGGTCCCCAGGGTCAGGCTGGGGAGGGGGGATCCAGCTTTGTCCCCCAGGAGGGTCCCCAGGGCCGGGGGGGGTCCCTAGGGTCAGAGGATCCAGTTCTGCCCCCCAGGGGGGTCCCCAAGGTTGGAGGATCCAGCTCTGCCCCCCAAGGGGGTCCCCAGGGTGGGGGGGGGGTCCGCAGGGTCAGGCCGGGGGGGGGGATCCAGCTCTGCCCCCCAAGGGGATCCCTAAGGTCAGACCGGGGGGCGGATCCGGCTCTGCCCCCCAAAAGGATCCCCAGGGTCAGGCTGTGGAGGGGGGAGATCCAGCTCTGCCCCCCAAGGGGGTCCCCAGGGCAGCGGGGGGGGGTCCCCAGGGTCAGGCCGGGACGGGGATCCGGTTCTGCCCCCCGGGGGAGGGGCGTCCCCAGGGTCGGCGGATCCGGCTCTGTCCCCCGGAGGCCCCGAACGCCGCCGGGTCCGGGTCCCCCCCCCGCCGCTGCCGCCGTCGCCGCCGGCTCCGCCCCGCGCAGCCCCCCGGGCGGGGCCGCGGCGCGGGGGGGGGGGCCCCGCGCTATGAAAGCGGCGGCGGCGCCGCCCGCCCCAGAGCCGCTTCCCGCCGCCCGCTGCGAACCGGCGGCCCCCGGAGCCGCTGCCCTCACCATGGTGAGCGCGGGGCGGGACGCGACCGGCAGCGGCGCCGCTTTCGCTTTCGTTTCCCGGCGGGGAGGAAGCGGCGGGGCCGCGCGCGGGGGTAACGCGGGGAGCGAGCGGGGCCGGGGGGCAGCGCCGGGGCCCGGGGGGGCAGCACCGGGACCGGGGGGGGGGGCAGCCCCGGGGCCCGCGTCCCCCCCCCGGAGGCGCCCGGGGCGCGGGCGGCGCCGTCGCGGCCCGCACAAAGCGGCCATTGTGGCCGGCGGACAATGGCGCCCGCCGCCGCGCTGGGCCCGGGCCGAGCCGGGGCGCGGGGCCGACCCGGGCCAGCACCGGCCGCGTAGGGGCCAAAACCCCGTTGTGCCTCGGGCACCTTCCTCGTTCTCCCTGCGGATACCAACGCCCGGGTTTGGCACCGTACCTGGTCCGACAGCGCCCGCTGGGCCGGTGCCGCGTCCCGGGAACGTGTCCGGTACCAGGGACAACGCTGGGATGAGGAAGCAGCCGGGTCGCCGCTGTGGGGACCGGGATGCTCCTGCTCCGCGCAGGGCTCCCGGCGCGCGGTAGAAACGCGGGCGCCCTCGGGACCGCCATCCAACAACCTCTTCTCTTGGTAACATTCCAGAACAGAGGCTTTTCCAAGAAGAGTCACGCGTTCCTGCCTAAAATATTTCGGAAGATGTCTTCGCAGTCGGCAAAGGAGAGGCCCGAGGGCTTGCAGTACCCCTTCCTCGATGACGACGATACCATCGCCACGGTCAAAGAATCCAAAACCTTCTTCATCCTGAGGGGCCTCCCCGGCAGCGGGAAGTCCACTCTTGCCCAGGCTATTCAAGACAGGTATAAAGATGCCTGCAGGGTGATTTCCGTCGATACCTATAAAATTGTCCCTGCGATAAGAAGCACCATCCCTGAAGAATACTCCAAAGTTGATGAGGATCTAGTTGAATGTTTCAAACGAGACATCAGCGTTATCGTTTTGGATGACACTCACCATGAAAGGGAACGGCTGGATCAACTGTTTGATATTGCTGACAAATACCGGTACAAAATCATCTTTGCGGAGCCAAAGACGCAGTGGAGAATAGATTGCTTGCAGCTTAAGGAGAAGAACCAGTGGAAACTGTCCGTGGAAGAGCTGAAGAAGATGAAACCAAGCTTGGAGAAAGATTTCCTACCCATGTATTTCGCATGGTTTTTGAGTAAAAGAAGTTCAGAAATCCTGCGGAAGACTGGACAGGTCTTCTTAGATGAGCTTGGAAGCCTTAAAGCCTTCAAAAAGGAGAGTAAATACTGTATGTATAGAAATAGGAAATTTTTATCCGTTGATCAAACATTGACATTAAACAAATAGAGCAGACTTGGTCAGCTTCTAAAGTGACACTTTTAGTTACAGTTTGCTAAAAGTAGCCTGTTTGCACACACTTACTAGTCCGTTTTGCACAGCAGACAAAGCTGCTCTTGCAGGTTGCAAACAAATGAGGTGGGGACCGAGGCAGGAGGCTGGCAGCGCCGCTCGGAGCAGCGGAGCGTCCCCGGTGCTGCCATGGGGGACACGAGGAGTGGCAGGGAAAAGGGCTGGAGGGGGGAATCTTGTCCCCGCAGGGCTCTTACAGCGCTGGGGTTGAGATGAGTCGCGGCGATGGGCACAAGTTTTTCTGGTTACATCCAGGCCTAGCTGTGGGGAAGACGTTTCACTTGTAGCCTTGAGCAGCAAGACGAAACGCTGAGGATGGCCTGAAAACCAGAGGGGCCGCAGGCTCGCGGGGTGGGAACGGGCTGGTGGCATCAGCTTTTAGGAGTAACCTTATTTACCTCTATTTGCAGTTGCTCCTGCTATCGAAGATCCCAAAATAAAAATAGATCTCACCAGCTACTTCGTGAAGAGGCCGCCCGGCGTCCTGCACTGCACCACCAAATACGCCGATTTTGGGAAGGCGGCCGGCGCCGAGGAATACGCGCAGCAAGAAGTTAGTGTCGGCCTCGGCCTCCCCCCTGCCCTGCAGCGGCTCCGGCAGGATGAGGACGGGGCTGGGGGCCGCTTTGCTCCCGGTGGGAGGTTGTTTTAGAGGGGGCAGAGCCCAGGGACGCGCGGCCAGGGCAGTCGGCAGCGACGCAGACAGGGACTGACTTCTTCTAGTCCAAATAAAACAGCCCTTGTGCAGCCCTGCACCATCCAGCACCATCCCCGACAGCGCGGGCTGCGTGGCAGTGAGTTGAGGGGCTTGTACTTACAGCTGGGTTATTCCGTGCTGTAACCGATGAGTCTAAGCAGTTAAATACTGGAATTTATGAAGGAAAGACGGAACCAGCTCTGGATCCGTGGGGCAAAGTGTCAGGCCACCATCTTCCAGCCATGTAGGTGCCACGAGCGTGTCCAAGCGAGGGGTCCCCTGCTCAGCCCAGACCCCGAACGTGTCGCACCACCGCCTGTTTGCCGGTCCCTAAAGCTCTTTCCCTCTTTCCGCAGGCTGTGAAGGCCGCCTACGGCAGAGGCTTCACCTTGTCCGTCTCGGCCCTCTTCGTCACCCCAAAGACTGTCGGGGCTCGCGTGGACCTGAGCGAGCAGCAGCTGCCGCTGTGGCCGGGCGACGCCGACAAGGTGACGCCGGCGGACAACCTGCCCCGCGGCAGCCGCGCGCACATCACCCTGGGCTGCGCCAGCGGCGTCGAGGCCGTGCAGACCGGCCTCGACCTGCTCGAGTTCGTCAAGCTGGAGAAGGCAGGGAACAAGGGCGAAGACATGGGGGAGCTCGGAGCAGGGAAGCTGCAGTATTTTAATAATGGTATGTGGATGCTGGTGCTTTCCAAGAAGATCGATGTGAGGGCGATCTTCTCGGGTTACTACGGCAAAGGCAAACTGGTGCCCACGCAGAGCACCAACAAGCGGGGCTCTGCTTTTAGTTCCTGCACCATCATCTAACAGCGCGGGCAGGAGAGCTGCTTGGTTTGCTACCACTTGTATGTTTGTTTTGTTTTTTTTAAAGTAACTCCTGTAACCTTTAAAATTGTAAAGAGAAATAATTGTACCTGTACTAAATAAGTCCTTTTGCCAACTGCGGTACGTCTCTGGGGAGACGGTCTGTCGGCCTTGGGAAGGAAACAAGCAGCTCCTGACTGACAAAACCTGCCAAATAGATAAAAATGTCACTAGCTGAAGTGCCGAATGCTTTTCTTAAATGGAGGAGTTTTGGGGAGACCTATCCGTGCTGCTCTGCTTGTTACTTCCTCAGAGGAAGATCTCCCACAGTCTTTTATAGCTTCCCTATGAGCCACAATCGTTAGATCATGACGCGTCGGTAGCACGTGAGCGAGCAGTGGCAGACCAAAGCCTGCAACTGGTGTGACACCAGGTGACACGAGCTGTAAAACATCTCCTCCTGCCTTTCCCAAAGCCGAGGGACTAATATTAGCAATACTGGTAGTTGAATTTGTTGGTAAAACCCGGCAAGAGCCAATTATGGGTAGTTTCTGCACGTAGGGCAGTCCCTACGATGACAGATTTAGAGGGTATCGGGATATGCAGGAGCCTTGACTAGGGGACAACCTCACGTGTGTGTCCAGGCCTGGACCAGCCACCCTGGCTCCGTATGGACAAGCAAGGGCTTCCTTGGAGCAGGATGCACAGGTGGGTGCACAGACAGACCCTGCGTTGCCTTAAAGTCAACTATGGGCTGAAAGAGAAATCATGGATGGGAAAAGGAGCCAAGAACCAGGAGACACATTCGGCTCCTGCAACGTGGCCCCCTCATTCTCATGGCACGTGTCAGACGGGGCTGAACCAAGTGCTGCCCAGTGTCCTCATCCTGTAGGGAACAATCCTGCCTTGGCAGGGAGGGGAGGAGATCAACTAGTGTCTTGTCCATCTTATTTTATAGAAACTGAAATCGTGTCTGAAGTATAGACCCGTACTTCATACAAGATTTTACTACTTTTATCTAATGTACTTGGATGTTAATGTTACTTCCATCCTAACTTTTGTAATTTAGGAAGTAAATGGAGGTTCTATAACGACATAACTTAAGCCTGCTCAGATCTAATTTTTTTTCCAGCTTATGTTTTGCTCTTAGCGATGCCGTTTGCCAGTTGCTCACTCATTGCCATCCCTCACTATCCCCTTGCTCAGCTAATGGCTTTCAGGTCAGAACGGTGGCCTGAGCTCACGCTATGGGTTTGGAAGTTGATCCAGCACTCACACGGATGCTCACGGTGTTGGGAGGCCGGTGGGTTCCTCTCCTCGCCGCGACACGGGAGCGGGGAAACGCTGCGGGCTAAAGCACGGGAGCTCCTGCTGCTTCAAAGAAAACGGAGGACAGAAGGAATTCTCGTTATACCCTCCAAAAACCCCAACCCTGCCCAACGTAACCCACTCCCTGCCTCACCTTCACCCAAGCAAGAGCTGCTGGCTTCTCCCAAACTATGTGACGAACCCCCCAGAAAAGGTACGAGCAGCTGCTGCCCAGCTAGGGCCCTTCCCACCAGGAAAGCCCTGCATGGCTTTGTCCTACCAAAGGAATTTGGTATTTTAAAGCCTCAGCTGGCGAGCCCGCTCCTGCGCTCCGCACCGACGCGCACGCTAGAGCAGCCGGTTCATTTGCCTGTTTAAGAACAACAGCGAGACTGTCGTCATTTAAGTGTTTATTAGTTTGTACATCATATACAGTTTATAATAAAGTAAACCAATTGCATATGGTTTTGCTTCAGTCTGTGATATTCTTCATATAAACACATCATTATGAGTTATGCCTAATGAAGTAAACAACAAGTATTCACATTTTTACTGTTCACATCCTAGGAAGGGCAGGGGCCGAGGGGGACAGTGCTCGTACTGATGTGAAGCCTGCCGTAGGGAGGAGCGCGTTTGGCAAAGCAGCCTGCGGTAGGGATTGCTCCATGCAATATTCCTTTCCTCCGGAGGGAAAGGCGGTTTACACTGAGGTAAGCATTCCTGCTAAGGGCCAGGTATTTACACTGAGGTAAACGGTCAGAATTTGTCTTCGGTTCGGGTAAAGGTTAGAGCAGAGGGTCTGGCATCCTCTCCGGGCTGGCTTCACATCAGTGTGTTTCGTGGCGGCGGCTCCCGTGCGTCTTTATAGACCCGGGGCCGCTCCGGGCGCTCGCCACGGCCCGGCTTCACGCTCTAGATCCGCTTTTGGAGCACGAGTTATCGCAGGGAAAGCAGAGAGGAGGACAGGGCTCGGCCGGAGCGCCGCGGGGTCGGCACCGCCGCTCGTCCCGGCCCTCGGCCCAAGCGAAGCTCAAGTAGCCACAAAGGGACCATCCTGGCCCCGCGGGAGCCCCGGGCACGGCCACGTGCTCCGGAGCGGAGCGGCGGCTGCGCACGGAGCGTCCGGAGCCGCCGTCACCGGGCTCGTCACCCGCCAGCACTGCTGGAAGAGCGAGAGGGGCTTCGGGGCTACCCGGAGGAGGGAGAGGAGCCGCAATCCATGAGCCGGCCTCTTCCCTAGGGAAGGGGAAGGGAGGTCCCAAGGCACAAATTTAAACGGGACGAAAACGGCTGCTTGGAGAGAAGCGAACGGTGTAAAGTTATACGGAAACGGAGGAAGGAATTTTGGAGGAGCATCAAACCACCGTGTGGTCCAAACGCTCTGGGCATTCAACAGGGCGACAACCGATTCGGCCGGGCGCAGCCGCCCGACACGAGGCCGGCTCCGAAAGCGGCGCAGGATCGGGCGAGTTTCCCTATCGGAAACGAAACGGGACGGCAGCTCCCGCTCCGTATCCTCGTCCGACACCAAGGAGCTCCAGGGGACTTGCAATATCCCCTGGCTACTTAACACTGTTGTCCCAAAACCCTTTTTTTCCCCTCCCCTCAAATGTATTTTCCTCCCCTCATCAATGTATTTACAAAACAGTCTGAAGCCTTTAAGAATCCAGCTTTTTAGCAAAACTTCCAAGTTCACAAATGAAACCACGTACTTCCCTATGTAGCACGAGCAGCGGAGACAGGAGAGTCTGAGCCGCCAGCCAGAAGCATCTCGAGTCCCTGCAGCTGCTTCCAGCGCCGGTTCCGGAGAGCTGCAAGGACTCCCAAACCGCTCCCCTACGGAGCATCGGATTTGGAAAGGAAAAACACAAGGAATAAAGGAATAAAACCCGCATCAGGCTTGGTGTCTAGAGGGCGGACAATTTACATGCAGGTGTCCCCCAGGACCCGCACTGCTGCTGCCGTGTTCACTTCCAAAGCAGGAAGCGCTTTCCGCTCCCGCGGGAATGCTGCTGCGCTCCACGGAACCGGCCCTGCAGCAGCTCAGCCTCACAAACCCCACGGATTAGGCAAAGCGACTTTAGAGGGAGCGGAAGAGTTAAGGGGTTCCTCATCTCTTGGGAAACACCACACGGAATCACAACGGCCTGTCCCGGCTCTGGACTCGGCATTCCCAAAGCTTTCCGCCTCCCTGTGCAGTTATTGAGCGGCCGCTTCCACCTCGTTTGCTCAGACCTCTCCAGGCAGTGACGATCCGGCCCCTTTGGCTGCACCGTCGCTGTCCAGCTCCGCCGCGGGCCCAAGAACAAGCAGGAAAGAGCCATGGAAAACTGCTTGGCATCTGCGCTGCCGGAGCGATGTCCCAGGTAGATCCCGGGAAAGGGCCCGGTGATGCTTTTAGTTACGTTTTAGAGTTAACCATTAAGGTTCTTCCTGCCGTTCCGAAAAATCAACCCCTCAGTAACGGTCAGAACTGACTTCCACTTCCAGAAAGACCTTTTTTTTCCATTAAAAAGAGGTGCTTTACTGTCATCTCCCACCGTATCCTGTAGTCACGCCAAAGGGAGGAGGACACCTCCAAACAAGGCCCGATCCACATCCATCTCCTTCCGCTTGTGTTTCAAGCGCATCCCCCACTAAACACAGGTATGATACCAGTTTAAGATCCTTGCTTGAAGATCCCTAAGGGCCAATTCCAATAGTCAGCAGCTCCCATGAAGCTAAAAACGAGAGGAGCTAAAAAACACCACGAAGGTTCCCCGCGGCAAAGACGCAAACGGCCCCGCGCCGATGCCGAAACCACGCGCGGCCGCTTCCCAAAGCGGCAGCCCTGAGTGCCCCCGGAGCGAGGATGCAGCTCGGGAATGCCGGTGCCAACCCGCATCCCGGCTTCCCATGGGAGCCGCCGCTTCCCGCTCCCGCCGTCGCGCACGGCACAAGGAGCGGGGTTGGCATTCGCTTTAACCGCGCTAATAGCGCTCCTTAAAAACCCTTGGCACTCACCGTATTAATATTTAACTACATTGAATCATGCATTCATGTACAGTTTTATATAAATATGTCCTGTTTACGCTTCCTCTTGGAAGAGAAGTGCTCAGCAGCGTTCGGCTTCTCTTCCAAGGAACCGTCTCAAGGTTTGGAGAGAAGGAAGCCTGTCTGAACTGGGGGGAGAGGGAGGAAATAATTAATAACAACAAATCAAAAAAAAACACACCAGCAAGCACAGGATACCTCCCTGCACGTGATGCTAAGAGACTAAGAAAACTCCAAACTGTACAGTAATATTAACACACACAGACAATACGCTACGAATCCAGAATGCCTCACTGAAGGAAGTCCTGTAAACGCCGATTTACAAGTGCCATGAGAACTGCAGAACTCTCAGTATGCATAGAGTGGTATTTCAATTCCCTAAATATTTATTGTTACGGAGTCTAAAAGATGCTAGAACGTCACTTTGCTCCCAGTGCAATCCGGGTGAATCCATCAAGTTACACTGGAGCAAAGGAAGTTAAGAGTAAATGTTGCAGAGTCTATTTCTGGAAAGGAAATTATTGAGTATCACCTCATTTCTAAAGTTGACTTTTGAGTCACAAAAAGCCTCCTTTGCTCTGCAGCACTAGAATTTAAGCCCTTAAATCTTCCCTCGATGAGAGCAGATTGTCAAGAATCCTGACAAAGAGCAGCCACAGTGCTGTGGGATCCGCAGCAGCAGCACCACGTGTTTCTATTGCGACTGTTGTAGGCGAAGTTCAACTTGCATTGCAGTCTAGCAACTCTGTCCAAGTCAATAGGACAAGTACAGCCCTCAGGAGGAAGGAAGACAGATATGAGCATTCACAATAACGAGTTCATGCAATGGATTCATTGCAATCTTCTTTTCCCCAATGGTTAAGAAGTCGTCAGATGTTTTATAAAAGTTAGTGTTGGGTTTCTCTAGGAAAATGTCTTGCATGTACCTGAAACAATGTCCGTTTCATCTAGCCAGGCAAAATGCAGCTCTCGAGTGTCCCTACGCTACCGGGGTCAGGTAAGAAGCTCCAGACACTGCGAAGCCCCTGCAAGACACCGACACGCGGGGACCCTGCGGCTCTGCCCGCGCCAGCAGCGAAGGAGAGAGCGTCTCCATCCCCGCTCCTCGCTTGACAGGAAAAAAGAGGAGAATTCTGGAAGCAGAGCCCCCCTCAGCTGATATCCTGCTACAACACTACGTTTACGGTGAAAAATAAACCTGTGTTTGCTGTCCATGCCTCCGGTCTCACCGCGCTGGCGTTTTCCTGGCATTGTGCAAGAGAAGCAAGTCGCAGACTGCCAGCTCAAAGCTTCACTGTGCCTTTGCATGCTCCTTCCAAAGAGCAAGTTACTTGGATTTGAAAACTACTTCGCTAATTTGATGTGTTTGTACAGTTCCTGTAAACGTTATGGGAACGCCCCGCGGCACGCACACAGAGGGACCGTTTTCAGGGAATAACGTGAATACAACTTGGCATGTCCTCAAAGCTAGAAGGAGCTCATCCACGCTATGGATCAGTACATGAAATCAAACATGAGAGTTTTAAACCATAAAATCAAGTTTTAGCACAAATATCAAAGGTTCAAGTGGATAAATCAAAAAAGATATGATGAAGAAATTCAGCCCAGAGCAAATTGAATGTTCCCTTAAGGATGACAGTTCTTTGAGTGGAAACACAAAGCTTCATTCCAGCTGCACCACAGGGAATTCTCATATAAGCTGCCCTTTTCAAGCCAAAGAAGCGTTTCTCTGATATGAAAGTGTTAACTTCACACACTACCACTTAAGTTAATGCCCACGTGTACCGTTCGGGTAGAATCATGGCAAAAAAGAAACGACAGCTGGCAGGTTAAAAAAAAAAGAAATTGCAATTGTATCAAACTTGATTGAATCTTAGCAGTACTTCCAGAAGATTAAAAAACTCAGGAATTGCTACAAGCCCTAGACATGCTGCCACGCCACACTTGGGAGCCAACCAAAACAAGCAGGAGGTTTCACCCTCCGGGAAGGCCAAGATGCCAGGAAGAGGACTCCAAGGAAACCCCCTCAGTCTGAAAGCATGGGCCAGCATGGAGGGACCGACAGATTCAAAGCTTTATTATTATTATTATTATTATTTTTAATAAAGTTAACAGTAAAACCAAATTCATAAGCCTTCCCCTCCGCGAGCTGGTTTCCTCTTCACACACAAAGCACACAAAACAGAGGTCTCCAACCGAGAAAATGAAACTGCTCTAAGTACAATGAGACATGATGAAGGAAGGAGGCTAAGTATGTCCATATTCAAGGTTAAAATAAGCAGATCAGGTATGTGGAGATTTTTTTTTTTTTTTTAGCCAAACTGGAAAAAGAAATTTCCTGGCCCAGAAGCTGAAAAAGAAAATGAAAAATATTAGCACTTTCAGAATTCTAATATACTACTATTAAATACAATTTTTAAATATCTTGATACCAATTAAGGAGTTATTTCAAACAAAACCACTTGGATAAACAGGTTAAGTGATCCACATACATTTCAAAGCTGATGGAAGGGCACTTCCACCTACCTTCAAAACTGAAGCCGCCCGGCCCACCAAAGAAGGCCTTGAAGATGTTATTTGCATCGAAATCTACAGGGGAGGAAAAAAAAGAAGTTGTGAGCTGAATTTAAACAGATACATTTTTGACAATTTAGACAATGTTGCTTAACTGAGAGCCCATAAAGCATTTTATGGATGGACAAAAAGTGTCCAAAGTGTCCAAAAAAGTGTCAAAGTGTCCAAAAAAGAGTTGAAGTCAGACTCTAAATGCTCTGATCTTTTTAAAGGCTCTGTTGGTAGGATGCTGCAGGGAATGCTCACCTCCCATGTTCAGCCCATCCTCTTCTAGATCCTGCCCGCTGTCGTAGCGAGCCTTCTTCTTGGGATCTGACAGGATGGTAAAGGCCTCACCAACCTCTTTAAATTTCTTCTCCTCTTCCTTTTGTACTTCTGCACTTGCTCCACTGTGTCGGTCTGGGAATGTAACAGGAAAGCAGCTTTCAGTTTCTGGGGTAAATGGAAACATTGCAGGTTCCCAGCCACTGTGGGCTTGCGTGAAGAGACAGACAATTCTGAGCAGTATCACAACCAGCAGGAAAAGACAATCAGGTAATTTGGTGCATCATGTATTTTAGAAATCTGGGGTCAAAAAGTGTCAACTACCCAGAAAATCCACTGCCCATTATTCCTGTTTCTGCATGGAGGTGGTGGTGGAATCAAAGCAATGATATAGGTTCCAAAAACAGACTGTTTCTGGGTACCTGGGTGATGCATTAGTGCTCTTTTCCTGTAAGCCTTCTTGATCTCATCTTCAGAGGCATTTTTGTCAACTCCAAGGATTTTATAGTAGTCTTTCCGTTTGCTCTTCTTCAGTTCTACCTGAGCATTCTTTAAAAGTTGCTTGTGTTCTGGAAAGGGCAATGGCAAGGGAAAGTGGCTTTAGTTTCAGGCAGAGCAACTTGCTCTAAAACACTAACTCATTGAGGCAACCTGGGATGAAATATTCAAATATTACAAATAAATAACTCCATTTAGTCAGATAGCTCATTAAAACCTACACACAAAAGGAGGAAGAGAGGGGGAAAAAAGACAGACGTATTTGTCTCTACTGAGGGAAAGCTTGTATGCACAAAAAGAGAATGTTAACATGCTTACCTTTTGTTTTTTCTGTCTGATAAACTTTTTCATAGTCTCTTACAGCATCTTCATACTGTTCTGTGTCCATATAACTGTGCAATGAAACACTGGTTACCAAGGTACACTTCACAGAAAATAACAAAAGGAGATTTAAGTACAGGCTATCTGGACAGCTATGACTTAAGGAAAACCTGTGCACTGGACTGCCGCCATGTGATACTAATTACTGATTACAGCAATTAATGCTGGGAAATAATCAGTACTGAGGACCCCTGTCTCCCTGTCAGCTAAGAAAGGGGAGCAAATTCAGGGCCTCTTAAGACAGAGCCTTTTACTTCAGCTAAGCTTCAAATTTGTTATCTGTAGGAATAGATAAAATTCATTCTGCAGGAATGAAGTTCCTACCCATAAACCTGCTCAGCATGTCCATAATAAAGGTCTACTTACCACTGTGCTCTCCTCAAGTATGCTTTGATATATGTTTCATCCAGTTTTACTGCATTTGTGCAGTCATCTATTGCTTCTTCAAGTTTCCTAAGCTACAATGACAGACAAGTTAAGCAAATCCCAAGTAGAGAATAAATTCTGATAAAATTATGCTTTTAGATAAATAAGAGTCCAGGATTTTTTTTCCCCAATCCCCTAAAAATACAAAGTTTTTATTTTCTACAGAGAATATGATACATGTTGGTCCTACACTGGCAAAGGTACCCAGGGTTTTAAATTTAGGTCAGATTATTTTAGACCAAAAAACCAAAGCAAGGCAGATGACCTACCAAAACAAAACAAAAACCACCCCACTCATCAAATCTCACCAGAAAGGAAATGCAAAAGGACGCCTAGCTGCTGATTAAGATGGGGTGGAACTACATTCCTCCTCTCCCTCCCACTCTGTGCAGCCCAAGTACTTGACTCCTGGAGAAACAAAACTCAACTTCTTTGGCTGTTTGGAGCAGTGCCAATTGTTGTGCAAGTACAGAAACCTCAAGCATTGCCCACAGCACTAGAATCATCCAGCTGCTCCACACAACCAGGGAAGCTTTTGCTGGAATATCTGTGAATTACACGGTGGGAATAAGCCCCAAGACAAAATACCACCTTTCAGGTGACCATTCCTTACCTTTGAATTAACTGTCCCTCGGTTACAGTAGAGTTTGGCATTTGTTTTTATATTATTTGGATCTATTCCTAATGCCTCTGTGTATAGTTCATATGCTAGTTTGTAGTTTCCTTCTTTAAATGCTTTATTCCCATCTTCTTTTTTCGCTTTAAGTGCTTTGGCATTCTGAAAGTAAAAACATGTTGTAAGACATTAACTCGGGTGTTCGGGGAATGCCCAGCACCTTGTTTTGCTGGGCTAAGCTCCTCGAACACAACTGTTCTCACTTGCTTTCAGACACCACCACTACAGGCTACCAAAGCTGCAGCCTGGCTACAGCCCCTGAAAGGAGATGCCAGCATCTCTCCTCGCAAAGAGAAGGAGCCAGGAACTGCCAACACCAAGCAGAGGCGCTTTAAGGTTTCAGATGAGAACATAACAGTGAAGTAACTCATGCATTCTAAGGAAAAAAGAATAGAAACTTCATGTTTTTCAGAGCTTATGCAACTAAAAGTCAGGAAAGGCTGGGAGAGCTGGGCCTATTCAGCCTGAAGAGAAGGCTGAGAGGGGACCTGAGCATACATACATACCTCATACGTACATACCTCAAGGGAGGCAGTGAGGAGGATGGTGACAAGGACAAGGGTGGAGGATAGGACAAGAGGAAATGGCCACAAACTGAGGCACCAAAAGTTCCACAGGAACTTAAGGAAAAATGTCTTGACAGTGAGGGTGCCAGAGCACTGGAACAGGCTGCCCAGAGAGGTTGTGGAGTCTCCTTCCCTGGAGATCTTCCAAACTTGCCTGGGTGTGACCCTGTGTGTGCAGGGGGTGGCACTAGATGATCTCTAGAGGTCCCTTCCAACCTTAACGATGCCATGAAAAGACTCCCGAGAGTTTGGCAGCCCCCGTGCCCATGCCCACAGCTTACACGACAGGCAAGACACGCTTTCTCGTGGTCAGGGGCCATCCTGAGTGCCTGCACGAAGAACTGCACTGCCTTCTCAATACAGTCCTCATAATAAAGGCAGAGGCCACGGACGTACAGAGCGTCTGCATTTGTTGAGTCCATTCGTAGTATGTCACTGCAACAGACATAGATATATTACAAAAATAACAACAAACGAATAAGCATCCCTCCACAAACCCCCATGTTTCTTTCTGAGCCCCAAAAGAACTCTTCTTTTGCAGAGCTGTTTAGCTATTTTATCCTGTCAGTGGTTCAGACACACAAATACATAAGTCTTTGCTCAAGCAGGACTTATGGCAATTAACTGGGCCTAAGTACAGTTTCCTAGTGAGATAAACTGAAGGGGGATAAACTCGTGCACTCTCTCTCTCACCCAAATTTGCATTAAGGACTATTTCTGTTTTACACACCCTCATCCAGGGACTTTCAAGGTAAAAAGCAAATCGCTTTGCAGAGAGGGGGTGGGGGAATTCCACAGCACTCTACATCACTTATGACTCCAATTCCAGCTCACCTTGCTACGGACTGTGCTTCTGGATAGCGGCCCAGCAACGCTAAACATTCAGCCTTCAGGATTTTGAACCGGTGACAAGCGGGAGCAAACTCCAAAGCACGATCCATGCAAAAGACAACCTGATGGGAGAAAAACACACCATCACCAACAAAGCAAACAGCCAAAGGCCTGGCTTGAAAGACTGCACCCCTACCACACTCGAGAATTCATATTTCTCTTTGAACAGCAAGATACATATAGAAACACCTGTTTCCTCTGCAGCTGGAAACACTTGTTTCATCGGAAAATTCTCGTATTTTTTTTCCCCGCCAAAGTGCCTTCGTTAATAAGTTCTGCAGTACCTGTTGTTTGGATATCATCAAAAGCACTACACATAGTTGGGAATCACACGGAAGACTCAAGGGATACCCAGAGAAGGTTCATCCCTTTAACCCTTCTGAAACCCTAGAGAAAAGCCAGGGAAGACAAATCTGCCTCTATTTCCTGCATTATCAAGACATGGGGGAGAGACAGAAATTCAACACATTGAGACGGTTTGGACAAAGCACAAAAAACAAAATTTCTGTGCAGGGGCTGATCTTGCACTGCTCCGACTACTATGGGCAGGGTGATCTAATAGGTCTTTCCAGCTCGATTCTCTGGTGGGGACATCTGCACGAGAAGGGGGTCATTGTTCCTGCGAGGTTCATCTGCCTCCCGGCCGTGACATCACGCGGGCTCTGTGGGCAGCTCTGTGCTCAGCCCGGGAGCCCACGGCAGGGAGCAGGAGCAGCTCTCCAGAAACAAAGATCACCTTCTGTGCAAGGCTCCCCAGGCAAGCGCCAGGGCACAAGCGAGAGGACAGATGCAGAAGCCCACAACATGCAACACTGCCCATGCATCCCAGCTGCTCCTCACGAGCAGGAGAGGCAAAGACGGGATTTACCGCTGAAAGGGGGAAATTTTGGTTTTAACCCTAGAAGATAGCAATACACTGAGCTTCTGGCCCAAACTTGGGCCGTATATGTAATCACTGGATGAAACGGATGCACGAGAAGTGTTTGGGGGCCCCCAGATTTCGTGTGGCAGGGCAATGCCAGCTGCATCCTGCCACAACCCTCAGAAAGGAAAATTTAGAAACAGAAACGGAGTTTGCGCCAAGTAGATCTGCAATCCTCCTTCAATGGCCTGCACTGTAAGAGCTTTTTTGAGAAAGAGAGAGAGAGAGAGAGAAGAAAAAGAAAAATCCTTGGTATGCGTTTGAGGAGCAAAGCACAAAAACGCTGCTGCTAACACAACACCTTAATTCATGGTTCCACTCACTCTGCAAAGCAGAGTAAGAGGAGGATTGGCCTGAGCCTCTCACCCTCTCACTCTGCACTTGGTCAGTGCCAGGAGAACAGGAGCTCTGCCATGTTCTCCGATGTTACAGTTCACAAGACAACCCTGCTCCTATGGCAAGAGGACGTTGAACAGCATCTTCCATGAGGGCACAACTAATGCTAGGCAGGGGGGTGAGATCTGCATCTGGTTGATCTGACCGGGTAAAATAGGCCACAAAAACAATCAAATAAGTGTTACCTTCCTGAAATCTCGTTTCTCAAAATCCACTTCAGCTATTTTTTCATACTCGAGGACAGTACTGGCATTTTTGAGCTGAAAGACAGGAAAACACAGCACATGTTGCAGGAGTGCCAGTGATCTGCACCTTCAAATAGCACTTAAGTTTGCAAATGTCAAAGCAAAAACCACCAGCAGGCATGGAACTATACAGATTACCTTGCTGCTTTCTGCAGGACTAAAAGCAGTTTGAAATCAAGTAATCCAGTGGGTTACAGGCACAGAGACACCGTATCATTTTTTTCCACTATACCAGGGCATACCAACTGTCAGTACTGAGCCTGAAGGAGATTCCACCTTGCAAAAGGCTTACCAGCTCAATCCATTCTGGCAGTCCCATCTACTGGGAATATTTCGGTTTCGAAACCTCCTTACCTCTTGCTGCGCCTGAGTATTCTTGTGATCCAGTTCTAAGACTCGTTGAAAGCAGCGGCTGGCAGCCATGGCATTCCCTAGGGACAGATGGCACTTCCCTTCCCGTAGGTGGCCCTGAAAAGAGAGTCCAAGGCAACTGCAGAAGCAGCAATGGATGGAGACGGGGGTTGAGAGCCCAGGAACGGGTCGGGACGTGGTGTGAAGGGGTGTGCACGTACCCTTACAAAGGTGTCGTCCAGCCTGACGGACTGCTGGGCATCGGCCAGCGCTTCGCGGAACCGTCCCAGCATCATGAGGGTGGCAGCTCTGTTCCCGTAGTAGCTGGCGTTGTTGGGACAGGTATCTAGGGGACACGCAGTGGTGCTCACCATTAGTGCAAAGCAGGCAGCTCGCAGGCACCTTGGAAAAGCCGCTGGCGGAATCCAGATCCCATTCCCTCTGGATTTATAACCTATCGCTCCAGTGGCTTAAGCTGATCATGATGGTCAGATAACATCTGCCCTACGAGGAGAGGCTGAGGGAGCTGGGCCTGTTCAGCTGGAGAAGAGAAGGCTGAGAGGGGATCTAATCAGTGTATGTAAGTACCTCAAGGGAGGCAGTGAGGAGGATGGTGCTGGCCTCTTTTCACTGGTGGCCACTGATAGGACTAGAGGAAATGGCCACAAACTGAAGCACCAGAAATTCCACAGGAACTTGAGGAAAAATTTCTTAACAGTGAGGGTGCCAGAGCACTGGAACAGGCTGCCCAGAGAGGTTGTAGAGTCTCCTTCTCTGGAGATCTTCAATCCCGCTTGGACGCAGCCCTGTGCCCCGTGCTCTAGGTGACCCTGCGTGTGCAGGGGGTTGGACTAGATGATCTCTAGAGGTCCCTTCCAACCCTAAGCATTCTATGATTTTATGGTCAAGAGCTGTTTAGAGCAGCTTAGAAGAGCTGACCACAAAGCCCTCGTTTCTCAGCGCGCGCCCGGGAATTCACACAGAGCAGCACTTTGTGGGGCTCAGCCTGGCAGCGCTGCCGACCCTGCAGCACAGGGAATTGCTGGACTCGCTTCCCGTTAGGAATATTCTGGCTAGAGCAGCCGCAGAAAGACTGCTGCAACCACCCACATCAGCACTAGCTTTCATCACCCATCGGGCAAAACTTGACAGGTAATTAAACAGGCAGAAGTTTTTACCCAGCACAGGCTGCTGGAAATCCTACTGGTGTATTTCAGATTGATAAACCTTTGATTTTTAGATATGATATTCGTCAAGATTAACAGAATCAGCAACTGTCCTCACCTATGGCTTTTGTGTAATAGTTGTACGCTTCGTTATAGTCTTTCTTGGCATAGTAGGCGTTTCCTTGTTCCTTGAAGGATTCCGCTTCTCTGAAAGGCAGGAGAGCAACAGGAGTTAAGACGAGCACATTGTGAGATCCCAAATGGCCCCCATGAAACACGGGATCCCCTGGAGACCTCGGTGTAACTGCTCAGGTGCTCCCATAGACGTCGCCCCTGGGAAACGCTCACGCTGGGACCTGCCACCGTTCAGACACTGTCCCCCTTGGCCAGGGCCACGGACAGGGGGTTCTGCCAGGACACGACTTTGCTGAGCGCTACACGAGCATCGCAGCGAACTAAACCCACCTCTGCACATCCATCCTTCAACGGGAGCCTCCAGAGCGGGCAGGACTCACGTTACACCTGGTTAATCAAAGCAGCCTCATCCAAGCACTGCACAACCCGGCACTCATGAAATCGAGAGAAAAAAATGAAAAACGCTGCCTACTGTTCAGAAATAGTCTCACCTACGCAAGAAACGGGGCCAGGAACAATTTCTGCGCTCCAAAGACAGCGAAGCTGCGGAGCAATAAGGGTGCAAGCCTCAAGCAGGAGCTTGGCACTGCCTTGGCAACAGGTCCAGAAATAGTCCTCGCTCTCAAGAGCAAGGATTTGCAGAGGCAGTTTAAAAACACACAACATATGGTTTGGAGCAGCATCCCTTAACTCTCGGGAGCAAACTTTCCCCTCAAGAAAATGCAACCCTTCTCTATCTTCTTGCGTCCACCTTGGCCGTTTCATATAAGCAGCCCAAGAGGGAACTGTTCTCGGTGCTACGCTTTGGTCACAGTTAAGCCTTTGCACTCTACGTTTTAAGGAAAGTTTAGTCTGCAATGAATTCACCATTTGCCAGGCAGAACCACAGGACAACTGGAATAAATGTTAACAGGAGGCAGGTTGACTGTCTTTAGGAAAAGCTGGAGCTACAACCAAGGAGAGGAGCGGGGCTCTCTCCGTAGGATGCGAACTCACGACGTCTGATTTTATTCTGCACAATAAAACTGTCAGCAAGACTGATGAGCCCTGCATTTTAGCAAGCTGCCAGATCAGAGAGCTCAGGGTGCAGGGTCGATTTTGCAAGAGCCGCGGATATTCAGCGTTTGCATCTTGCTAGTACCCAGAAACGAGGGCAAACTTTACTAGTCCCTCCACCTAGAAAGCCTTCTAGCCAAAGAGCCAAAGCTGAAAAATGCCTTTTAACACCAAAACCGACCGCTCTGTGGCTTGTGGAAGCCTGTGGGAACGCAGCGGGCGCGCTGGAGCCAGGGCAGCGGCGCGGGCGAGCAGGGCCGCGCTCAATGGGCGCAATGTTCGGCAAACCCCCCGCAACGCGAACAAAGGCGACTGTGTTGGAACAAGTTCACATGTTTTTCGCCCTCCTCGGCCTCGCCATGGGCCGTTCCCCCGCAGCTGCCTCCCGCACGGGGTTGTTTTCACAGAAAGGGCCCCGTTTTGCCAGCTGGCAAAACAATAGACACAGGGCGCTGCGGTCGCCCTCCGCTCGCGCCGCTGCTCTTTGCTGCCACTTACGCTCTGACAAGGGCCCGGGCACGTTCGTAGAAACGGGATGACCAAGAAACTCTTGGAAAGGAGGAGCCGGCGCCCGGTTTTCCGCTGCCCCGAGGACCCTGCGATTGCGGCTGCGATGGCTGGAATGGTGGGAAGCGGAGCCGGGCACCGCTGCTTCCGAGTGTTACTGCTCAAACACGCAAAATACAGTGGAAAACAAGCAAAAAAGAAGGTGCCTACAATGCCAGAACCAAGGGACTATGTAGTTCAACCAGAACTTTGTTCTGGTTAACCTCACTTCACTTGTAATAATTATGGAAGTTTCACTTGTTTCCATAATTATAAACTGAAAAAAAAATCAATTTTATTCACATATCTGCTCTCAAAAGGTCTTTTTATGTGACCTAAAGAAAGTGCTGAACGGGATTAACGGCAGAACTCTCCTCTCCGGGCCCCCCTGCAACCTGCACACGGACCAGCCCGGGATTCCCGAGTCTTTCAGGAATTTCACCTGCCACGTCAGAGGGGAGCAGCGCCCACATCCTCTGTGCCAAGCACCTGCTGCAAAGAGCTGGGAAAATGGAGGAAACGCGTTTAGATGGCAACACAACTTCCCAAAGCACCAGAATCTTCATTAGGAGACCCCAGAGATGTGAACACAAAAATTAAGTTTTCCACCTTCTGTCTAATTTCCTTTTAAGCATTTATTTTAATATAGACCGATGTATCAGGCTGCAGTAACTCAGAAAACACTCACGGAAAGGAAATACTCATACATATTTCTACTGTTCACATGGCTTAGGGCTGAATGAAGAAAAAAAATCATGCAAAAAAAAGAATATAGTTGCCTTGAAAGCACAAAGGCAGGGACGGCTGCTGGAAATGCAAGATTTGTGACGCGAGGTGCCAGAACAGAAGCATCTCTGCCCAGTTGTGTTCCACTGGCACAGAAAGCACACGGAGAAAGCGGCTCTTGTTTACCACGGGCTCTGGCTATGACAAGGAAAAATGCAGATCTCCTGATATCACTGGTAATTGTTTCAAAGCAAACAGATGCTGCAGCCTGAATGAGATCATTCTGCATCTTGCACTGATGTAGGCTGCATTCCCCACTTGCTACTTTTGAAACTGAAGAAGAATCACGCTTTGCTAAAAATACAACGCAAGCTGAACGGATTCCTTTGTTAGGAGAGGCTAGTGGCTTTTTAGGGCCTCTCCACAGTGACTCCAGAGGATAAAGACGACAGTTGCATCAAGAATCTGGGGAAGAAGCCTGGCTTTCACTGTCCGTGTGCATCCACAGCTCTCAAGGAGGGAATCGCTTGGAATATCTCTCTTCCTGCAAGCTAGGCAGGATTTTCTTCCTTTTATAATGTCTGCCAAGACCCCTTATTTGAATTCCCAGGCTCCTGAGGTCCCTGTCACAGGATGGGACAAAGGCGGATGTTACTGGTGCTCCTGCTTGCACCCAGGAACATGGTCCATCATGGGGGCTGCCAGGCGGACTAGGAAACCATCCCTCGGCCCGAGCCCCTTCCCGGCCATCCCGCACGCCGGGATCCCATCCCGGCCGGCAGCCTCCGCCGCCAGCTCGGGATGAGACGGAGGAAGAGGGACCTTGCAGCGACGCTGACCTCCCGCCTGGCCGGGAATGCCGGGATCGCTGCAAACAGCATCTCCCAGGGCTGACCCTGCTCCAACACTCCCCATCCGGGCACAGACACCAGCCCCAAGACCCATGTGTAGATGCCCCAGCAATCTCTTCTGGGCTGAGCAGAGGAGACACATCTGTCCTTCCTAACTCCTCCTTGCAGATATTTTTTTATTCTTTAATAGGATGTGGTGCTTTTCCCGCCCCCCGCCCTGCAGTTTTCTTGCTCAAATTCCACCCAGATCTCAGCTGTCAGATGCAACTCAGCTGTTTGGGTAAAATAAGTTTGGTGATCTCAGTACAGTCCACAGCAGGCAGATGTCTAGAGCTTAAAATTAGCCGTCCTGTTTGCCACTGGACATACTATACCCTCCCTCCTTGTTTTTTCAGGGCTCAGAAGAGAAACCAAATACTGAATGGGCCACAGAGATTGATCTTCCCTGACTGCTTCAGAGATCCTTGCCCCAGGTTGGGATTTACACGCGGATTTTAACCGTGGATTTGGAGCAAGGGGAAGGAACATCCCGCCAGCAGGGATGGTGCTTCTGTCTCCAGGACATGGAGGAAGGGCACAGCTGCAAAAACAGGCCCTGCAAACGAGACGCAAAGCCATAAATAAAGCGCGCTGCGATTTTCCCTCCCGCGTCACGTTGCGCTGTGCACCAGCACCCCCCGCTGCACAGCGGCGGCTGCGCCGGCCGCGCGGTGCCCGTGCAGAGCGTGTCCCCACGCGAGGGGACCCGGGGCCTGCATGTGCAGACAGTGGCCTGGCCGTGTGGGACAGTCACCCACGGGGACGTCGGGCCACAAGGGCTGCTTGGGGACATGCAGCATCTTGCAAGAGGCGGCAGCAACGCGAGGGGGACGGAGCGCTGCAACAGGCTGCCCGGAGAGGGCAGTCTCCTTTGGAAACCTTCAATTCCCACCGGGATGCCACCCTGTGCCCCAGTGTCCCTGCTGGATTAGGGGACTGGACTAGATCTGCAGAGGTCCCTGCCAACCTCAACCACCCCGGGATTCTGCGCGATGTTAACGGAGGCGGCGCACAAAAAATCCCTACCCTCCTCCACACGCACAACATCCCCGAGCTCAAATAGCAAAGAGCAGAAGCCACAAGAAGGGAGCAGAGGAGATCAAAGCAGCCGAGCAACACTACTGCCTGCAGCTGCAAGCAAGAGCAGCCCGATGAGAGCTGAGGTTTAATTACACAGTTATGTAACGCACCTTGCTGGCAGGGAGCAGGATTAACCTACTTCATAGTAATGACTTAATCATTTCAGGCACGGTGAAATTGTAGCATTCATAAAAAAAAAAAAAAAACACAGAAGGGCCTAGAACCTGCTAGAGTCTGATTTTATCAGGAAGACCCAAACCAAGGAAGGAAGCAGCTGCAGGAACTGCATGGTGGGACAACTGCCTCTGCAACATGCTTCACCTGAAACAGAATGGTTTATGCTCCAAGTCCTGAGCATTATTTATATCATACACAGCGACTGCCTAATTTGGAGTATTCAAATACCCTGCAAATACACGGGAGAGTTCACATCTATTATCATAATATCGTCAAGTAATTTCAGATTAGTAAAACAGACTCTATTTACAGCCTGGGAAATTCAAGTGCCCATTTACAAGCAGAGCAGTGGAAGCTTCTCCAGCCTAAGCCATGGGCGAAGCTCAGCCACAACCAGGCTCTCAGGGCCAGTGCAACCCTGTAATTCTGTCAGCACTCAATAAAAGCAGCCGGGTAATGACATTATTCACGAGGAGCAAAACTGAGGAGCAACTCAATTTATGCAAACAAGCAGCAGAAAGATTCCTGCCAATTATCCACACCTGACAACCTCCAGGCAACGGCTGTTGAACTCCGGAGTGACCCTGCAGTTAGGTGAGGTCTGAAACACTATTTTTGACTCTGTGCAATTTGCTTTGGTGGCAAAATTCACATTCACCATTTCGCTGCAGTAATCATGATTTCCTACCTGGCCCACAACTCTCCTGAGCTCTATAGCAAAAGGAACAGTCTGAGCAGATTATTTCATAACGACATTTTCCAAATGACTGGAAATATCTCTTTTTAAGAGGCTTGCACATCCTCCAACACTGAAGGATGGGGAGAAAGATCCAGTCTTAAACATGCACAGACAGAATCTAGAGCTGCCAGGAAGATGACAGGCAAATTATCCCTGGCAAAACTCCAGTGACCCCAAGCTCCAGAGCAGCAGGGCCAAGGAAAACCCGCGAAGGAGCCGTTCTGCATCGTCCCAGCTGCTCCAGAGCAGCTACCATCCCCCTGAAATGGATTTGCACCTCTGCTGATTTCCACCTTCTTATTAAGCCACAGAGATGAGCGCCGGATATCTAGGCACATGGAAACCCATGACCACGACTTGTAGCAATGATCCCCAGAGTCCTCGTTTATTCCTGCTGGTTTTTAGGGATTCAAGCACAGTCACAGCATAAGGACTGCACCGCAGCATCGGATCCGGAAGCGCATTCCCGCGCCTGCGGAGCCCTCCTGTGACTCAAGATGTTGTACGAACATTACAAACATTACACAGCTAATTAAGTCTCCAACCACTCTCCCCGGAACAGCGAGGAGCTCATTTACATTAGGCCAACTAAGCCACGGAATTTAAGCAATTTACTTAAGCCAGGATGGGCCAAAGCAGAGAACAGGTTAACGCCCCAGATGTTCTTGACCTCAAGAAAATCTGCCCTGGCTGGTAGGCACGGGTGTTTAAATTACATGCTTTCTAAGCTACCAAAAAGAGAATAACTGCAAGAAAAATAATTACTTCCTTCCTGGAATAGGTTTCCATCAGAGGACACCAGCACTTCTAATGAGGTCGCTAATGTGACCAGCACAAACAAAACATTGTGAAAGCACCTACAAAAGCACAGCGGAATGGGAAGTGAACAGGCACGAGCTGCAGCGCTGGCCTTGGCGCCCCAAGGGGAGCAGCCCCCCAAGGCGGCCGCTGTCCTCCTTAGCTGAGCTCCCCCTCGGAGCAGGGACACAAGCCTGGGATTTCTTCCATGTCTGCGCCCGCTCGGCCTTTCCTGTGCACTTCTTCTATTCGCGACCGATTTCCAGCGCCCGTCACTTCTGCAACAGAACTTGGGAAGGGGGAAGCAAGGCTAGATGTTAGAGCACACCATGACAGCAACACGGGGCCCTCAGCGTGATTTTTACACTCGGGTACTTAGAGCACTCGAACACCCCACTTAACCAGCCGGGGGAAGGAGCGGTTTACACACAAACGTGGCTTTCCCAACCTTGCAGGCTGTGCAATTTGGCCGTGCTTGGCGCTTCTCCACAAACATCCGATTGAACTGCATTCCCGGCCTGACATCACCGGGAAGGCAGCACCTTCCCAGGGCTGCTCCTCTGCTTCCAGACGCAGCAGCACGAGCCGCCCCGGGCCATCAATTTCCCTTTGAAAACAGCAGTCCTCAGAGGCCACTTTCAGCTCTGTTTCCTCCTTATCCTTCCGCCAACTGAATAATTCTCTGGAGCAATTGCCCTGCCTCTTCCAGAAATAGTTCTCTCATCCCCAATTCCCCCGGAGATAACAAAGTGCCTGTTTTCAATGCTGCGGAACGAGCGGAGCTTCCCAGACACGGAACTTCCCCGTTTCATTCCCTGCAGAGACCGCAACACCCGGCAGCACGTGGGAACACGATCATTTGCTCCCGAAAACACATAGCTTACAGTGGGAATCCTTACGGTGATGCAGCAGTGACCTGGGGAAGCTTGGTTACCCCATGAGCGTTTCGGGGGGCCCTCGCACACCTGATGCTGATGTTCTCCCCGTTCCCAGGGCAGGCAAGGCCAAGCGGAGCTCGCTCCAAAGGCTGCCACCGGATTCCCTATGGCATTAGGGCACAAGATGCTTCCCTGGGAGCAGGAGAGGCCGGGAGCGCTCGGGGCTCCGCAGGGGCTCCGTCCTCGCCACGAGGCAGCCGTTTCCTCACACGCTGCCAGGCAGGAAGGACGACGTTTATCCTGCGGGAACGGCCAAGCGGATCGACCGGAGGCGGCTCTGCTCCCCCTCGCACACACGGAAACGCCCCGGGCCCAGCGCTGGGGTCTGCCCCGCGGGGCCGTAAGGACGAGCGGGGCAGGAAGGGGGCTCCTTCCCCCCCTGCTCCCCCGGGGCCGGGGGGATACGGAGCAGCCGGGGCCGGTGCGGAAGGCGCCGCCGCTCCCGCAGCCGCCCCGGATGCGGCCGCGGCTCCGCGTGGGGAGCGACCCCCAGCAAAGCCCCACGGCTGCTCCGGGCTCCCCCAGCCTCGACGCCCTCCGTGGGGCTGCCCCAGACCCCCGAGCTTGTGGGGCTGCCCCACGGCCGGCGCTTGGGGGGTGCCCCTACCACCACCAGGGCTGCCCTGTGTGCCCTATCCCCCCCCGGGGCTGCCCCTATCCCCCCGGGGCTGCCTCTAGCCCCGCTCCCGCCCCCGGCCCCACGGGGCCGCCCCGAACCCCCAACGGCCTCCCGGGGGGGCTGTCACCCCCCCCCCCCGCCCCACCGAGCCGCCCCTTGGGCCTAACGGCCTCCCGGGGGGCTGCCCCGAGCCCCGGCCCCACGGGGCCGCCCCCGAGCCCCGGCCCCGGCGGCCCGGCCCCCCTCCCCGCCGCACGGTGCCGTCCCGGCTCCCCCGCACGGTGCCGGTGCCGGTGCCGCGGCCGGGCCCCGCGGCGGGTCCCCGCTACCTCCGCGCCGCCTCCTCGTCACCGCCGCCGGGCGCGCCGGGCCCCTCGGCCGCCGCCATCACCACATCGCACTCGGCCGCCGCCGCCATCTTGCCGCCGGGCCGGGCGCGGGGCGAGCGGGCGCCGGGGGCGGGCGCGGGGGGCGGAAGGGGCGGCCACTTCCTCTCGGCGCGACGGCGGCCGCCGTGGGCCGCGAAGGGCGGTTGGTGCGCGCGGGACGGGACGGGACGGGACGGGACGGGGACGGGGACGGGGACGGGGACGGGGACCGGGACGGGGACAGGCGGGGGGTGGCGCGGCCGCCGCTGCCTGCAGGGGCCACCGGGGCTTCCTCCCCCCGCCTCGATCCTCGTTGCGGCCCGGGGGGGTGACACCCGCTGCCCGCGTCACCCCGGGGGGGGACGGGAACGGGGAGCGGCCGCGCGGGGCCGTGAAGCGTCCGCCGTGGGGCTGTGACCCCCCCGTGGGGCTGTGACCCCCACCCCGTACCCGCCATAGGGCTGGGACCGCCCCAAAGCTCCTGATGGGGCTGGGACCCCCCCCCTATACCCGCCATAGGGCTGGGATCCCCTACAAAGCTCCTGATGGGGCCGTGCCCCCCTGCCCTCCTTCAGTGGGGCTGTTCCCTGCATCCCCATGGGGCTGTTTGCTCCCTCCTGACCCTCCATGGGGGCTGTGTCCCCCCGCCATGGGGCAGCGTCCCCCCTCCTGCCCCCCACGTCGGGGTTGTGCCCCCCACACCTGCCTGTGGGGCTGCGGCCCTCCATGGGGTTGTGTATCCCCCATTGCCCCCCACTCAATGGGGCTGTGTCTGCCTGTTGCCTCCCCAAAGGGGCTGTGTCCCCTCCATGGGGCAGAATCCCCCCTCCTGCCCCCCACAATGGGGTTGTGCCCCCCGCCAAGCCGCTCATGGGGCTGTGCCCCCCAGCAGGGCGTCACGGCCGGGGTCCGAGCAGCGCCATAGAATCATAGAATCATAGAATGCTTAGGGTTGGAAGGGACCTCTAGGGATCATCTAGTCCAGCCCCCTGCACACGCAGGGTCACCCAGAGCACGTGGCACAGGACTGCGTCCAAGCGGGTTTGAAGATCTCCAGAGAAGGAGACTCCACAACCTCTCTGGGCAGCCTGTTCCAGTGCTCTGGCACCCTCACTGTTAAGAAATTTTTCCTTAAGTTCCTGTGGAATTTTTGGTGCTTCAGTTTCCGGCCATTTCCTCTAGTCCTATCAGTGGCCACCACTGAAAAGAGACCAGCACCATCCTCTGCACTCCGTCCCTTGAGGTGCTTACGTACACTGATTAGATCCCCTCTCAGCCTTCTCTTCTCCAGCTGAACAGGCCCAGCTCCCTCAGCCTCTCCTCGTAGGGCAGATGTTCCAGGCCCCTGATCATCCTTGTGGCCCTGCGCTGGACTCTCTCCAGCAGCTCCACATCCCTCTTGTCCTGTGGAGCCCAGAACTGGACACGATACCCCAGATGTGGCCTCACTAGGGCTGAGGAGAGGGGCAGGATCCCCTCCCTCGACCTGCTGGAGACGCTCTTCTTAACGCACCCCAGGATCCCATTGGCCTTCTTGGCCACAAGAGCAACTGCTGCCTCATGGTCAACTTATCATCCACCATGACACCCAGGTCCTTCTCCGCAGAGCCATGGGCAAGAGCTGCAAGGTGGTGGTGTGCGGGCAGGCGGCCGTGGGGAAGACCTCGATCCTGGAGCAGCTGCTCTACGGGAACCACGTGGTGGGTACGTGCGGGGCGCGGGCGGCGGGACGGGCACGGCGGGACGGGCACGGCGGGGAACCGCGCGGAGCCGCAGCCATCGGCAGCGCCGCGCGCGGCCCCCGCAGGCTCCGACATGGTGGAGACGCAGGAGGACATTTACGTGGGCTCCATCGAGACGGAGCGCGGCGTGCGCGAGCAGGTGCGTTTCTACGACACGCGGGGCCTGCGCGACGGCCTCGAGCTGCCCAAGCACTGCTTCTCCTGCACCGACGGCTACGTGCTCGTCTACAGCACCGACAGCAAGGAGTCCTTCAAGCGCGTGGAGCTCCTCAAGAAGGAGATCGACAAGTCCAAAGACAAGAAGGAGGTGAGCGAGCAGCGGGGCCTCAAAGGAGCGGCAGAGGCAGCGCCCCTTGTCACTGCTTGTCATAGAATCATAGAATCATAGAATGCTTAGGGTTGGAAGGGACCTCTAGGGATCATCTAGTCCAACCCCCTGCACACACAGAGTCACCTAGAGCACGTGGCACAGGGCTGCGTCCAAGCGGGTTTGAAGATCTCCAGAGAAGGAGACTCCACAACCTCTCTGGGCAGCCTGTTCCAGTGCTCTGGCACCCTCACTGTTAAAAAAAATTTTCCTTAAGTTCCTATGGAACTTTTGGTGCTTCAGTTTGTGGCCATCACCTTGGCTTTCACGGGGGTGGTGACAAGCTCCTGCTCCAGCAGACCCTCGTCTGCAGCTGGTGCTGCTCTGGGATGCTGGCCAGGGAGAATATGGGCTGTGTCCCCATGGTCATTCCACAGCCACCGAGCAGAAGGGCTCTAGGTGGAGGCAGCTGACGGGGACAGGGCCCGTGTGGCTGCTGCTTTGCGGGTCCTTGTCACCTTTCTCCGTCGAGCAGGTCACCATCGTGGTGCTGGGCAACAAGTGTGACCTGCAGGAGCAGCGCCGCGTGGACCACGACGCGGCCCAGCACTGGGCCAAGGGCGAGAAGGTGAAGCTGTGGGAGGTGTCCGTGGCCGACCGGCACACGCTCATCGAGCCCTTCATCTACCTGGCCAGCAAGATGACGCAGCCGCAGAGCAAGTCGGCCTTTCCGCTGAGCCGCAAGAACAAGGGCAGCGGCTCCCTGGACGGCTGAGCCTCGTCCTGCCCTTCCTCTCCACCGCCACTGCCTCCTCTCCCTCAGCTCCCGCCTTTCCCTGCGGTCACCTCCCGGAGCCGGCGGGGAGCCCCTGGAGGAGGAAGGGGCTCCCTAGGGCCAGGCTTTGAGGATGGAGAGCGCGGGACAGGGACGGAGGCTGCGGGAAGCCGGGCAACGCTCCCTCCTCGGAGGCCCAGGGCTGCGAGGGCGGCCTGGCCGCATTCCCGGCTCCCGGCCGCGTTCCCGGCTCCTGGACACACAGGAGCGCTCCCTTCCTGGCCGAGCTGCGTGCGGGACATGGAGCTGCGCCAGGGCTGTCCCTGGGAGCAGGGCCTCAGCACGCGTCCCATCCCAGCACACATCCCATCCCAGCACACATCCCATCCCTGCGCAAATCCCATCCCCACGCGCATCCCGTCCCTGCCATCCTGTCCCCACACACGTCGTGTCCCCACACACATCCTGTCCCCACACGCATCCTCCCATCCCCACGCACATCCCGTCCACTGAGCACGTCCACCACGCACATTCCAACACGTGCCGTCCCCGCGCACATCCCTTTCCCGCACGCATCCACCACACACATCCCTGTGCAAATCCCACCCCCGTGCACCTCCCCACACACATCCCGTCTCCATACACATTCCCATGCATATCCCCGCACACATCCCATGCCTGCAAACATCCACCGCATACATCCCTGTGCAAATCCCATCCCCGCACACATCCCATCCCCGCGCACACCCCATCCCTGCACGCATTCCCACACACATCCCATCCCCATACACGTCGCATCCCTGAACACATTCCCACGCACATTCCCGTGCACATCCCCACGCACATCTCATCCCCATGCACATCCCTGCACACATCCCATCCCCACCCACATTCCCATGCACATTCCCACACACATCATCCCATCCCATCCCATCCGACACGGGATGTGTGTGATCCGGCGGGCGCTGCGGCGGGCTCGGGCGAGCCGGGCGAGAGGCAGAGATCACGGCACGGCCCTGGCTTGTTTGTACTTGTTCCTTTTATTTACTGAGTAACACAATAAAGCGATGAGATTTGATTATCAAAATATTTTCCTTTTTCCCAACAGTTATAGTACATCAAAAAATATACAGTGAACATTACAGGAGGGGTACTGGCCACGTCCCTAGACTCTGCTTGTTTCGTTTTTGGAGGGGGTGGGTCTGGATTTATTTATTGTTTTGGAATCAAACTCAGTTCACGTCACTCCGAGGTTATTTACAGGGGTCACACGTCACCGAGCACTATGGACTATGCCCTACTACCTAGTACAGCGGACGCTAAGTCAGAGGCAGTCGATGCTTTGGACGGCACGGGAGCGGGGGGAGGCGCCGGGGGCTGAGTTCTGACGCAGCTCGTTGCAGTTGTTGTCGTCGGAAGGAATGGCTTTCACGGGATAAAGTGCCAAGTGTGGGGGCGCGTTAGGACCCCACGGGGACGGTGTGGGGGCGAGGGGACGGGAGCAGCCGCTGCTGCTGCCTCCAGCAAAGGCTTTTTTGGGGCAAAATGCAGGGGAGCGACCCCCGCCGCGTGGGGCAGGGGCTGCGGGCGCCGCGGGCCCCTCTGCTCCGAGCCGCGTCCCCGAGACCGACCCCGTCGTCTGCTCCGTCCTCCCACCCCGCTCGGATGCCCCGAGTGGCCGCACGGGCGCCCAGGACCC